>NC_072735.1:172802779-173054375 GCF_026930045.1 Uloborus diversus | reverse complement strand
ACAGGTAAAAACTGGCTAGTTAAAAATAATCACCCAAGTGACCGATCAATCAGTGCATACCTAATAAAGACCTTTTAGATACAGTTATTACAGTAAACACCTTAGTACAAAGTAGTTTACAAAATTTTTCCCATAACCAGTTTAAAGAGAATTCATTTTGATATACTGCTTTTACTGGATAACTTAATGTAATAAATAAATGTGTAAGTTTAGATTCATAGAGCTATATTTTGAAATTGAAAATACTCATTATGAGTACTTAAAAAAATAAGGATACAAAGTTTTTTAGTTTTTAAAAATAAAATTAAATTAAATAAAAAAATTTGAGGTAGCACATGTCAAAATAATTACAAGATGCAAAAGGATTGAAATCTTGCGCAAGAGAATCAAATTTTCGCGAAGTATGTTCACTGTTGGCATAGTTTCAAAAAAAAAAAAAAAAAGAATTCTCTAAAACTAAACATGACTAAAATTGAACATAAAATATGCTAGTCTAGGATAGCATATGTGAAAATAACATTCGATTGCGCAAAATATCAAAATATGTACAAGATGCAAAAAGATTGAAATCTCAAAGACAAGAAGCAATTCCTCGCGAAGTTCAAGTAAGTGCAATGCTGCTATGGTTCCAAAAATAAGAAAGTTTATTACCTATTAAAATTAAACATAAAATAAGCTAATCTAAGTTAATGAATGTTAAAGAAACTTCTGATTGTCAAAAACACAGGGTTGGCAAAAACCCGGGTTTTTTTAAAAAAGCCCATGGACCCAGGGTTTTTTGGGTTTTTTAAAATAAAACCCAAAAAAAACCCAACTAAAGCTGGGTTTTTTAAAAGAAATGTGGGTTTTTTGAATCTTTTTTTTTATGGAAAATGTAGGGTACTTGTAGCATATTGTAGCATAAGTATTTGGACAAAGCGCAAAAATTGTCTTGGGGTAAAAAAAAGCTGGAAAACTAGTTAAACTTCAGCGTTTTCTGAAGAAAAGTATAAAAGACGACGAAACCCAAGAATGGTGAAGTTTCAGATTTTTTAGTTTCCATGATTACAAACAGTTAAGGCAAAATTACTTCTCGAGTCTATTGCTCGTTTTTAATTACTTTTTTTTTTGCATTTTACTTTATTGTGTTTCATTTTGTTATGCAAAACTACTGTAGAACCTCAAGTAGTTTAAATCTCTTTTTACTGAATTCCAGCCTAATCAAGACATTTCTTTGAATTTTATGTTGAATGTTTTTCTATTTCTGTGTACAGAGTAAGAAATATTAAACTTTTTTGTAAGATAATGAAAATACTGTACATTCTATTCTGTTTTCTGTCCGCCCATTTGAAAAACCTGCTAATTTCTAAAAAATATACCTTGTTTATTCGAAATTTGTGACATGTTGGTTTGCAGAAAATAATTCACATGAAAGTCTTTTAGCTAGAGTAGTTTCCTCCATACAATCTACAAATATTGAGAAAATCAGACATGACAGGACTTAGTCAAGATAAATTGAGTTATCTATTGACCAGTTAAAGAAAAAAGTTAAATATATTAAAATCTTTGAAGTATTTTTTAAATGCCATTAAGAGTTAAGAAATACTATTAAAGTTCAAAATTCATTTTTATGTCCATTGTCTGTGGTGAAGAACAAATAAAAAAAGTTTAAATTGTAAAAAATATTTAAACTAATTAATTTTTTTAAAAACTTCTCAGAAAATTTTTAAAAAACCCAAAACTGGGCTAAATAATGGCTTTTTTTTAAATGGGTTTATTCAAAAAAACCCATTGGGTCCAACCCAATTGGGTACAATCCGGCCAACCCTGCAGAAACATCAAAATATTAACAAGATGCAAAAAGATTGAACTCGCAAACACAGGAAGTAATTTTTCGCGATGCTACAACACAAGTTCAGAAAATTGCACTGATGAAACATTCTTGATTTTTTTCAAGTGCGTACGAACCCGTGAAAAATATCGGTAGCAAAATGCTTTGATTTCACGTCATAACTCTTCCCCCAAACTTCTTCATTTGCTAGATTTCCATGTAACCGAGGTGGGAGGAGGAGTAATGACGTAAATCTGAAGCGAAATAATACCAGAAAGTCAAGTTCAATAGAAAAACGGCGCCGCGGCAGCGTGTTCGAGCTTAACATAAGTCCGCACACAGTATCTTTTAATGTAATGAAAATTTTTAAAATCTGATTTTTTAGTAAAAACAATACAAAAGCGGACTAAACGGACCAAAATGTTAAAAAGCGGTCTAAAGCGGACTTTACCCTAAAAAACGGACTTTGGTGGGAAAAGCGGACCATTTGGGAGCCCTGTAGATCCAATAGTTGTTTATTCAATGATTTTTTTAAACATGAACCCATTATAAGCCCATCTTAAAACTTCAGAACTTTTAACACTAAGAATTTAGTTGTTCTGCCTTCTTTCTTCCCTGGTATTAGTTTTCAGGTTGCTAAGATTCTGAAGCGATTCCAATTCCAAGTGGTATTTTCTCCTATTAATAAACTTTCTTTCTCTTCTCTTAAAGATCCTATTCATCCTCTTAATTGTTGTGGGATCTATAAAATTATTTGCAATTGCGGACTCGGATACATCGGACAGACCCGCCGTTCTTTGAAATTTCGGTTAAAAGAACATCAAAACTATGTGAGGAAACAACAGCTGAATAAATCCAGTATTGCCCAACACTGTTGGGAATCAAATCATTCTTTTGATTTTAACTCTTATCAAATTATCCAAAAATGCCCCAATTCGTTGGATCTTGATTTTTGGGAATCTTTCCACATCCTGAGGAAACCGTTCTAATTTAGTCAATGATCTTACTGCAATTCCCTATTTTTCTTCTGTGTGGACTCCTTTGTTAAAATTGGTTTAGTTTTTATATTATTTTTTATGTAAACGTCGTACATTTCTTACTTTTATTTTTTTCATTTTTTGCTTTCTTATTTCGTTTGGTGATTAACTAATTCCAATATGTTTATCCTTCACTTTGTTCTTAAATGCATTTCTCCTTTTGATACATTGCTTTCATACATAGTTTTTCCCGCTGGTAAATTTATTGCTAATTTATTCAGAGTGGTTTCATTTTTGGACTTTTTGCATTGTTTATGGGTTTTCTTGGAAAATTTATTACTTAACGGTTTTTTTTTCCTGATGGAATTATATAATAAATTTTGCCTCCAGGTGTCATTTTATCTTTTTTGTTTTGTTTAATTTCTAGTTTTTGATATTTATACTATCTCCTGTTCCACCGTGTTGCTTTTCTCGGATAACTTTTCATCCAGAAGCTCACATTTCTTTGCATTGAAAAAGGTGTTCCTTGTAACACCGAAACACGTGTCTGCAATATCTTGCAATATTTGTGCTTTCTGACGTTGGATTACTGATTTTTTGAATTTTCAGCACAAAGGTATTTATTCGTTACCTTTTTGGTAGTTTTACAGCGCTGTATTTTCAAAACCGTTTCATATTTTTCAAAAAAAAATTATATTTTATTATGTCTACATAAAGACAAACTCTGTACCAAATTTCATCAAAGTCTGAGAGGGTGAGGTCTGATCACTGTGTTGATTTGACACGGAAAGACCGTAGGGCGGAAATTTCATCATGGCGAAATGTACAAAGGCAAAAAAAAAAATGAAAAACTAAAAATTGTTCTTTCATTTTTTTTTCTTTGCAGCTCAAATTGCAGCAATACATGAGAATGCTAGGTGATTTAAAAATACATAAATTAATAAACTGATGGGCGGCACTTGTCAACATCGCCTGGATCACCAAAACTACTATAGCCGTCCCTGTGTAAATAGAAACAAACACTAAATTACCACACATGCAGTAATTTTTAAAACTAAACTGTAGGTGAGTGAAGACTAGGTAATATAGATCTGAGAATTCGGAGTAATTCTAAAGATTTATGTAGGGGCATCATTGTTTGAAGTCGACACTACTGTGAAAAAAAGTTGTTTTTTAAAGTTCTACAAATGCAAAGTAACTGATACTACTAGTCATTACAAAATCATTTATTTATGAATTTTACCTTCCCAAATATTTTTGATGTGCAATTTAGGAGTTTCCATTTACTTTACTCCATACTGTACTCTGGGATGAATGGAAACCAATCAAGATTTCATTCTTCTTATTTTTTGAAAAATAAAATTTTGATATAAATTACTCTTAGTGTGTATTTTGCATTAATTCAGCATATAATTTTATTTTTTGAACTTAGGAGGATTCAGCGCATGTGACCTACAGACCACAGAATGAATATTGTTGGTGTAGAACTTCTTAAGATTCTAAATATATAATGTGCATTGTATAAAGTAGGTTTTTTTGTTTTTTTTTTTTTTTTTTTTTTTAAAGAAATGAAGAAAGTTGGATTTTTTAAAATTTAAATCAGGTATTTTTTTTAAATATTCAAAAATTTGTAGTTATTAATTACTTTACATTTATAAACATAGTATATTTCATACAGAAGATGAACCCATTCAGCTTACTTTTAAAACTAAGATAAGTTCTCTAACTATTCAATACATTTTTAAGATATATAAATTAAAATACATTATAATACTTAGATAAGAAGTGATTTTTTTTTTAATGCTTTGCTTTAAAATAAGGTTTTTGTCATTATGTACATTTTAGTGTAAAAGAATATGTTAAGCAATTACTTTTCTTAACTATACAGTAATGATGGTGTATAAGAAAAAACTGCAAATTTTTATTTAGTTCTGTACTGAATTGTACTCTAATTTTGGAGTTAAAGCAATATTGCAAGAGTGAAAACCTGTTTCACAAACAGAAAAAGGGATCTATGTAGTTTGGCCTGTTGACGTTAAGATTGTATAATGCAAAGTAGTTAAATTTATGGCAACACATTCTAACAATGCAAAATCTATACTAATAATACTGTGCAGAGTTTGAACACACTAATGTCAGGAACAACTGTTTCGAACTGAAAAAATCTTTTTGGGTTGAATAGCCCATTCATTGAGGAAGGTTATAGGCTATATAACATCACGCTATGACTAATAAGAGGGGAGCAGCAATTTTTTTATTGTTACGAAAATGGGAAAATTTATATCTATATTATAAATCTGAAGAGCCCCAAAGCAGAATCCTTTAGGATGTTCTGCAACGTAAAATCATTTGACCAAAATTGTTCTGCAAGTACTTCAAGCATTGTACGCGAAAAAACATTTCCACAAATTTGGGTGCCAAAAATCAAAAACTTTTTTTTTTTAACTGGACTGTTGCTATTTATTTCAGTGGAAATGAGATATTTCCGGAAACATCACAGTTTTCAACCAAATGACTAATTAAAGAGCATTGAATTTGGAAAATTAGTTGATCATGAAAACTATAAAATTAAAAAAACTTTAATAGAGTGTCAAACCTAAACCGATTGAGATTCTCCAAAAATACAGTGAAACCTCAATAAGTAGTCGACCGGTTAAGTGGTCATTTCGTTAAGGTGGTCGGTTTTTCTTTGGTCCCGACAAGGTTTCATTCACAGTAATGTAAAATGACCCTCCTTTACTGGTCACCAAATTGAATTTTACCCGCTTAACTAGTCACTCAAAAGTTGTTTTCTAAAACTCCTTTTTCTTATCGGATCTTAGAAAATAGTGTCGGACTTAGTTGAAAGGCTGTTTGATATTTATTTTCTTTGAAATCTCGATCCTCGGTTCTGGTCATTCAAAGCATAATTCTTGCTGTGACTCTGCTAAGTGCCGAGAATATGTATCGAACTCCTTCCAGCAAGACAGACAAAATCTAATACCTGGCGAAGGTTAGTCAGTATTTAACATCCGTTCCCAAGGAACAAAAAACACAAAATTTAAAGCTTGATGTACGTTAGAAGAGATAGTTCTTTTCCGTAAGCAACAATTTCATCAGTCAGCGTTGAAGGATTGTATTAATGAACCGTGACTACATTAAAATAAGTTGTTGTTATTAAGTAATGTATAAGTAAGAGAAACCAAAACAAAGTAACTATCATTAGTATTTTTCCCCCTTTTTAAAATTTCCACTAATTTATAGACATTTCTTACATAAGCTATTGTTTTTCTCACAGAATTCTACTGCTATTCATAAATATTTGTAAGGCTTTTTTTTTCTTCCGTTAATTTCCCACTCCACATAAGTGGTCACTCCGCATAAGTGGTCAAAAAATTTTGGTCCCTTGAGTGACGACTTAACGAGGTTTTACTGTAGTTGATTTGCTGTCCAAAATGCTTAGAATGAGCAAAGATACAAAATTTTATAAAAATCCTAACCTAGGTGGCAAACCACTTTTTTTTTGGTTAATTTTACATGGCATGAAGGAGCAATTAAAATAATATTACTAAATAAATAAATTACTAAAATAATAAATAAAATGAGTCAAATTTGGGTTGCATATAATAAAACACTTCAAAACTTTCTAAATAATTGAAATATTTTCTGGGTGCAAAGGGATTAAAATCTCAAACAAGACACGCGATTTTCGGCGATGGACGTGGTTCAATGTTGGCCTGTTTCCAAAACATACGTGTATGGCCGAAATTGCAGTGGATGAAGATTAGAGACGTACCGAGTACTCGGTAACTACTCGGTACTCGGCCAATTTGCTGAGTACTCGGTACTCGGCCAAATTCTGATCAGATACTCGGCCAATACCGAGTAGTTGCAAAAAATTGAATATTGTCCAAGGCAGATACTAAAATTTATAGAAAAAAGAGCAAGCATTATATTCTGCAATCATTTAAAATTAAAATTTATAAGTCAAATTTTAAATTTTGAGAATAATGAAGTTTGTAATGATTCAATGGAATAAATCTTTATTTATATGTCCCCAAAGTTGATAAAACTTATTTATGTAAAATTATGCAAAAAAAAAGTATAGAAAATATGGAATTTTTATATTAAAAATAAATTTTTGTTACAAACAAAAATTAGTTATAAAAAATTATGAAAATACCTTTGCTTAAAAAATAAAAGGAAATAAAATAACGTTAAAAGCACAGTGCAGGAACACTGCGGACATGTGTTTTGGCATTACAAGGAATTCCTTTTTCAATGCACAACATGGGAGCTCGTGGATTTAAAGGCATCCGAGAAAAGTCAGATTTTTTTGTCGAATGTCTTTATTCTTTAGCTCACATGTTATGCACTGAAAAAGACGTTCCTTGAAACGGGGGGGGGGGGGGGGGGGGGGCAGAAACACATGTCTGCAGTGTTCCTGCACATTTGTTGTATTAAAATTATTTATGTTTGGTGGACTAAAACTATAATTGATTGGTATAAATTTGTTTTAATTCCAACTTGATTAATCATACCTTTTATCTATTTATTTTTAATTTTAAAAATAACTTTTTTGTAAAATTTTTGACACAAACAAAATTGTTTATAAAATGCGTAAATTGAATTTCAGCAGGAATTTAGTTTTAAAAACTATTATATGGACAAGGAGGTCTATACTACTATTCCAATAAGTTCAAAATTCATCACATGTGTGTCGGTGGTTCTTCATAAAACATAATTGGTACTTGGTAACTCGGCCGAGTAGTGAAAGGCTGAGTACTCGGTAACTCGGTACTCGGCCGAGTAGTAAAAGGCCGAGTACTCGGTAACTCGGTACTCGGCCGAGTACTCGGTAACTCGGTACTCGGCCAAAGTGCTACTCGGTACGTCTCTAATGAAGATGGATTGCAGAATTTCTGCAAAATTCTATCTTGAGTTGGAAGATATTTGTAGAAAATTTGCAGTTTCTACAAATTTTCTGTACCATCGTTTCTGCAGATTTTCTGCACCGTGGTTTCTGCAGAAAATTTATCAGTTTTCCTCTCACATTTGAACAGAATTGTTCTGCAGCTCAGGCATATGTTCTGCTACGTACGTTGCAAATTTAGTAGTATTCTGCTTTGGGGCTGAAGACTTTGTTTGAAAGCGCTAATTTCAGGAGGAACTATTGAAATAATTTCAGACTCCAAAGCAGAACTACTTAACGATTTTCTGCAACGAAAAATCATTTGACAAAAATCGTTCTGCAAGTACTTCAAACATTGCATACACAAGCAACCTATGTAACCTTTTGCACAAATCTCCAAAATCAAAACCGTTCCATACAGATATTTTTTATTTGTTTATTTATTACAAAATTTTATAAAATTCCGAACCTAGGTGTCAAATCATGTTTTTTGGTTATTTTACCTGGCATGATGGAGCAATTAAAATAATGTTAACAAATAAATAAATTACTAAATAAAATGAGTAGAGTTAGGGTAGCATATAATAAAACACTTCAAAACGTTCTAAGCAACTGAAATATTTTCAGGATGCAAAAGGATTGAAATTTCAAACAAGACACGCAATTTTCGGCAATGGACTTGTTTCAATTTTGGTATGTTTCCAAAACATACGTTTATGGAGGAAATTGCAGTGGGTGAAGATCAATTAATAAAAATTTCGGAAAAGGGGAACCAAAAACACTAGAAATCAATCTTTTCAAATATGATATTTCTACAGAAAATCTGCAGAAACTGCAGATTTTCTACAAATATGTTCCAACTCAAGATTGAATTTTTCACAAATTCTACAGCTTCCTTTAAGTTTAAAGTATATCTAAAGTTCCTAGCAAATGACTTATCGAATTCAACATTTTCCACTAGCTTTTCTCCGAATTATCGTAATTTGCGAGAATTTTAGATTTTTTTCTAATTTCAAGAAATCTGCAGAATTTGCAAACTTCTGTCTTGAGTTGGAAAATACTTGTAGAAAATCTGCAGTTTCTGCAGAAATCTGTAGAATTTCTACAGAAAATTTGAGTGTTCTCACATTTGAACAGAATTGATCTGCAGCTTATGCATCTGTTCTGCGACGTACGTAGCAAATTTAGAAGTATTCTGCTTTGGAGTTTTCAGGAATTACATTAAAAATATAAATTTTTTAAAAAATGCACAAGTTTTAAAATATAAGTGCTTGCATTTAATCATCAAATTATTCTTTCATTTATGATTAAAAAAAATTTTTTTGTTAAAATATCATGTAAAACTTGCCTGTTGTATAATGCAGTGTCGTTAAATTTAGAGCAACACATTCTAAAACTACAAAATAAATCTATAAAAGTAAAATAAAACAGTTTTAATTAATGATTTGGTTAAAAAAAGCACTTGATTTAAATCAAAGATTTTTTTTTTTTTTTAATCACTTGATTTAAATCAACGAATGCAGGTTTTAAATCACTTTTTCTTGATTTAATCTTACATGATATTTTATATTTATTTATATGATACTCATTTTTACAGGGCACTCTCATATATGTAATCAGTTTAACAAAGAACATCAATATGATAATCAATATCCAATGCCTGTATTAGTTATGTTACATTTCATTTTTACAACATTAAGTTATCACATTTCATAAGTGATTCCAAACATTCATATGTAAATACCATTTTAATTACACGTCTTTTTACATAAAATATATATCTATATTTGTTGCTTTAAAAGCCACGCACAGTTTTTGTCATAGATCATTGTCAGATAACAGCTAGTAACAAGCATAAACATTTTTCTGAGCCAAGAATAGACTGTAATTTTATTTTAAACATATATTATATACACAAGCAACAATAAAATTAAAAATTTTAAAAATCGCCAACTGAATCGCAACTGTACAATCAGGAGAGAAAATTGAAAATGCTTTTAAAACCCTTATATTATTAAAAATCAATGTTAAGTATATTATTTGCTATTAAATAAAAACTGCCAACAGATAAAATTTTAAATCACTGCATTTTATTTCCTTGTCGGCCAACAATGAATTCGGTTATCAATGATGTGAATAAAGGCTTAGCCGTTATTAAAATCTGCTTTAAAAAAACGTTATAATTCGAATTCTATGAAACATTGAAGTTCCAAACACATTTTATCAGACGCGGGAAAAAATTCTCATTATTTTGTAGGGTTGCCATCCAAATTTTGCTTCAAAATAGTTGCTTTAGTAGCCTAAATTGTAAAAAAAAGTCGCCTAAATAGTCTCCTCAGCACAACGATTAAGCTGCTTTTTTCACCCATTTAGTTGCTTTTCTAATACCTTTTAACTATTTACTAACTCAAAAAATACTTAGTGTAACAAAATCACACAACAATCTTAAAACATAGCTATTTATAGTAGATGCAAAAAAAGAAAAAAATCAATACTTAATTTCTCAGATCTAACATGTGTTTTAACATCATTCAACATTTTTTACTGAAACTACTACTTCAAAAAAGCAACTCTCAGAATAGTAATGAAGTTGATATTTCCAATATTTTTTAAATACTTACAAATTCAAAAAATACATTGTGTCACACAATCAAAAGATGACTACCTATAGTAACTACAAGAAAATAAAAACTTATTTTCCCAAACATAATATTTTTTTTTCAAGATTGACTTGGTTCCTTCAGCATTTTTTTAATGGTACTAATAATAATAGACTTTAATGAAGATATTTTTTTTTAAGTCAAGACAAAGGAATTATAAGTTGAGTTTGAGTGTGATTAAAATAGAGATTTAAACACCGTATGATTAAAAATCTTTCATTTAACACTTAGATGACAAAGTAGAAAATTTAGTTATTTTTTGATTTTTTAGCTATATAAATATCTATTAAACTTGATTTTCTTTTGTTAACAATACGGTTTAGCTCTGTTTCTTTCCGTTCCACAGTTCTTTTTCTCGTAACTTCTCTGCACCTTCTATCATCCCCTGTGCTACCCTAATTTCTAACTAATCATTTTTCTTAATAGCTGATTTTAGTCGTTGATTTGCTAATTTTAATAGCGAATCTGAAGACTCTTGATTGGATTTCTTTTCTTGAGCAGCTATTTTTGCTTTGTCTTCCAGTTGTTTAATTGATTGTGCTTTGCTCTTTATTTCTTCTTCTCTCTGTTTCTTTTTTTCAATCATCTGTTCACGTTCTTTGTTTTTTTTTTCAAAGTCTGCTCCTTCAACTTTCTTTGTTCTTCCACTTGTGTACCCCATATGCCAATTTTAAAAGTTTCTTTGTTATTTTTACCTCGCCTACATGTTGGTATTTCGTTAAAGCGTCTCTTATAATAAGTCTTTCATTAAGCATCCGCTCAGACATTTTTGACTAATCTTCAGCTTGGATTCTTTTTGAAATAGAGAATCCTCTCTCCACGTCTCCATTTCCATGAGACAAGCATAAGCTAACTTTGACAAGTTTATTAAGTAAAGGATATTTTAGTTGCCCAAGAGGAGTTTTCTTGTTTAGAGCATCTCTCCAAAAATGATCAACTCTTTCATGCTGATCATTAATAGATGGGAAGAAAATTCTGATTGTAATACTTTCCAATCATCTTTCACAGATGCAGAATCCACTTCAAGGAAATTTAGGGCCTTTGCTAGCAACAAAGTAAACAACAAACTAGTATAAGGGAGGGGGGGGGGCACATGTGAACATGACACCATGACAACGTCAAGCAAAACATCTTAAAAAAATTCTTAAATAATGGCAGGGTCAGTTCTACTTCTTAGCCTAACTTTTAGGGCAGGGACCCAGTTTATGTTCCGGTAGTGACAGGTTTTTTGTTTTAGCAGATGCTGATGTAATGTTATCAGACTTCTACATGTGAAAACATATTTTAAATTACCTAATAAGCTAAACTTAATTATTGCAAACCAATACATGAACATTCAAGTAAATTTATGACTGTTGTTAATTGTTAGATCAATTTTCATTTCATTTCTTTACATTTTATATTTTAGTGCTATTAGTGATCACTTGAAGCAGTTTCCAGCTAAAAGGAGTCAAATTTTCATTTTCATATGAATTTCTCCTAGATTTCAATTTTTAGTTACGTTCATTTCTATGTGAACTTTAAAAAACAAGAAAATTAAATTAGAGTAGCTTTGAAAATATTTATTTTGGGAATAAATTTGAAGATAAACAAGTTTGCTAGTTTGAAATTTCGTTTTTGTACGAAAATACGTAACTAATAACAACTTAAGAACAAAGTTTTAAAAAAATAAGAAATTATTGAAAAAAAAATCAAAATAAATTGCTTTAAGATAGCATAAGTTAAAATATCTAAGACCATTTAAAAATATTGAAACACTGACTAGATGCTAAAAGATTACAATTCGAGCACGGTAAGACATTTTCGGCGAAGCACGTGTTCGACGCTTGTGTGTTTGTTCTCTATATTTTCATTTCTATGTGAACTTCAAAAAACAGGAAAATTCAGTTCAAGTAGCTTTGAAAATATTTATTTTGGACATAAATTTAAAAGTAAGGAATGCTAGTTTTAATTTCGTATTTTTACGAAAATACGTAAGTAATAACAACGTAAGAACAAAGTTTTACAAAAATTAAGAAATTATTGAAATAAAACCCAAATGAATTGCCCTATGATTGCATAATTTAAAATATCCAAGACCTTTTAAAATAATTCAAACACTAACCGGATGCTAAAAGATTTCAATTTCGAACACGGCATGCAATTTTCGGCGAAGCACGTGTTCGACGCTAGAATGTTAACAAACAAGAACGGCTTTAGTTTTTTGCCGTACAAATTAGGATAACTTAAGTCAAAGCACTGGAGATCATTATTAATAATGCAATTTTATTACAGAAAACGAAAATTGAGCTTTAGGGGGGGGGGGGGAATCACAAGTGCATCATGTTTTTCGTTTTGGTTTCGCAGAACTTACGATTTTTTTTTTCGGGTAGGATGGTGGGAGGCATATTAAAATAATTTTATCCTTAAAAAAGAAAAAAGATGATATTTTAACTTAAAAGTTTGATTGATTTGAAAAATTTAAAATTTCCGAGAAAAATCGGGAGAAAAGTTTTTAAAAACCAAGACAAAAAGCGGCGATCTATCCCTGTTATAATGTAAAGTAAATAATATTTTTTAACACTTACGAGAATGTATTTATTTCACATCGGCTGTTATCAAAATCCTGGAACTACAATCCTTGATCCTTGGTAAACACACAAATAAGAAACAACTGCAATTCTTGGACTAACAGAAAACAATCTAAAAATAGTTTAACTAGAACAAAATAGCAGTGAATAAAGGGAAAGTTCAAAAGAAGATTCTTTCAGCTCAGATCATCCCCCCCCCCCCCCTTTTTTTTGCATTTGAATTCGACCTCAGTAGATCGACGCGTTCGCCGCGGCGAAACGCTATTGGCTGAAAACTGTATGGTGCAATCTCCATAGTGTATTGGAATGCAACTGATTGACTCAAAATTGTTCTTCCTATTTTTTTTTTACAATGAATTTCATAAAATATGAAAAAATAGTCGCTTTTTTATTGCAAAAAGTCGCCGTTTTTTTTCAAATAGTCGTTTTTTAACTTTTTTTTGCCAAAAAAGTCGCCATAGTCGCCTAAGGTAAGAAATAGTATCAAAAGTCGCCTTTTTAGTCGCCAATGGCAACCCTATTTGTTGAAAATAAGTTTTATTATACGCAGTTATGTTGCAGCCCGACTTCAAAGTATTTCCCAAACACTTGCGGTATAAAGGGATATTAGTATATTTATTAATATATTATTAGTATATTTGTTTTTATTTTAGGTGATAAATTATTTGGAACTTATTTACTTAGGAAGCAAAAGTATGGAAAAAAGAGAAAAATATTTACACAACGACACTTTTTGTAAAATTTTCAAATTAAGCGTTCAATGTCTCTAAAATAAAGGCTGGCGATTTATGAACTTTTCCAGTTTAACAAAACTAAATATCTTGTCTCTCTTATAATTTCGAACTGCTTCCTTTGTGAAAAGTTTGAGATGCAAAATAACGGGTTTTTTTTGGGGGGGGAGAGAATTGTGCTTGTGAAATCAATACAAAGTTACTGGTAAGGAAGAGACAATTTAAATCTAGACAACCTCTTTTTTTGTGTGTCCAACTGAATTTTATTAAACACTTCTATAATTTCAACTCAGTTGGATTCATTGTTTCAGGTGATTCCTCAAATGTCCTATTTGAATTCAAATATAAACTAAAACAAATATAAAGACAAACAAACATACAAAAAACAAATACAGTCAAACTCGTAATGCACCTAAAGAATTCATGTAATTTGGTTGTACCTAATCATAAACAACAACGAGCTAATGTTACCACACGACGAAATTATTCTATCTGGATGACGTCAATGTCCGATCAGTCAGGGGTCGAAAGGAGCCCCTCGTCTTTTCTGGAAGACCGGAATTCTATCGATTTCGAATGTTTATTCTGATGTCGAAATCGTCTCATTCCCTGCTCACTTCATTGATCCGTTCCCGTGTCGAGAATCCGAGATGAATTCCTCGATAAAAGAGATTTCAAACATAGTTGCCAATACAAGATATTTATGAGACGAGAATGGTAATTACAAGAAGGAAATGGCAGGAATGTTTATCATTATCTAATCAAGAATATTCCCTTATTTTCCTTTACATAATTGGCTATGTCATTGCGAAAGAAACTTAAATCCAACAAGTTAGCCATGTACGAGTATTTCTTAAAGATATGTCTTTAAGATCTTCTTCGAGATCTTAATCTCATCTTCTTAAAAATGAGTGTCTGTAGGATCATGTGCGCAGATTATTGTCATGTTGAACAACATACACCAATACACAACACAATATTCATCCATACGTAATATTTGATGTTACAGCCAAATAACCAATATTACATAACTTAACATTTCAGGGTCCTACGTGCCTAATACTACAAGTTGAATGCGTTTCTGAAGACAGCTCTGTCTTTTTATCCAGAAAGGATCGAGTAACGACGGATCCAGCACCATTGATTAGGGAGGGGAGCTTAGATGATTTTGGGACAACGGAGTATTTAAATTGTCTCAGTTACCATTAGTAAGCATGCAAGATAATCGACTGGCATTGAATCTGGGATCCTCCAGTTTCGAGTCAATTTATCAGTGCTGTTGGGACTGACTCCTATTCGGAAAGTTTGAAAAAATAGTTTCATGCTCTTTTCTATTGGTAGACAATTGTAATCCATATTTATAGATCAACTAGCATTGAATCACGGATCCTCCAGTCACGAGTCCAATTATCCGTGCTGCTGGGACTGGCTCTTGTTCGGGATATTGTAACAATTTCATGCTTCTTAATATAGACAGACAAGTGTAATCCATATTTCTAGACCAACTAGCATTGAATCAGGGATCATCCAGTCACGAGTCCAATTATCCGTGCTGCTGGGACTGGCTCTTGTTCGGGATATTGTAGCAATTTCATGCTTCTTAATATAGACAGACAAGTGTAATCCATATTTCTAGACAAACTAGCATTGAATCACGGATCCTCCAGTCACGAGTCCAATTATCCGTGCTGCTGGGACTGGCTCTTGTTCGGGATATTGTAACAATTTCATGCTTCTTAATATAGACAGACAAGTGTAATCCATATTTCTAGACCAACTAGCATTGAATCAGGGATCATCCAGTCACGAGTCCAATTATCCGTGCTGCTGGGACTGGCTCTTGTTCGGGATATTGTAGCAATTTCATGCTTCTTAATATAGACAGACAAGTGTAATCCATATTTCTAGACCAACTAGCATTGAATCACGGATCCTCCAGTCACGAGTCCAATTATCCGTGCTGCTGGGACTGGCTCTTGTTCGGGATATTGTAACAATTTCATGCTTCTTAATATAGACAGACAAGTGTAATCCATATTTCTAGACCAACTAGCATTGAATCAGGGATCATCCAGTCACGAGTCCAATTATCCGTGCTGCTGGGACTGGCTCTTGTTCGGGATATTGTAGCAATTTCATGCTTCTTAATATAGACAGACAAGTGTAATCCATATTTCTAGACCAACTAGCATTGAATCAGGGATCATCCAGTCACGAGTCCAATTATCCATGCTGCTGGGACTGGCTCTTGTTCGGGATATTGTACCAATTTCATGTTAATGTAGGCAGACAAGTGTCATTCATATTTTTAAAGCAGAAAGATAGATTTAATCGAATTTAGCAGCAAATGGGCAGGTTAAAAAAATATTGTGCATGTGAAATTTTGCTTCACATTTTATTTAGGATAGAAATACTCTGTTATAATTTTTGTATCTGAACGTTCGTTCACTCCTTCACTTTTCTAAACCCTTATCTAGTTATGTATATTTGGATAATGTTTCACATTTTGCTTGCTCAGAGGTAAAAAGTGAGACGAATGTCGTGTTTGAATAATCGGACTACTTAGTTCATTGGATTTTTGATAGTCGATTTCAAAACAAAAATATAACGTCTAAGAACAAAGGAAAAATACACTCTACGATTTCTTAAAATGATAAACCATTTGATTTTACATTGTCCATAAGTAAAAGTAACTTACTAAAACAGTTTTTAATATTGCTATACTGTCAATAACATAGGGATATAACTTTTTAACTATTTGTACTCGATAAAATATGAAGTTTTTGAATTTAGTAGACACATGTCCCATAGTTCGTAAAGTGTTTAGACAAATAGCGTTGAATAAATGCAAGGCTGTGAAATCGATTCTGTGTTGTAAAATATAAAGTACATTTTTTGTTTTGAAATATTTAGGGGTCACACTACCTTTTGAACATTTTTTTTTAATTTATGAACATTGTGTTTTTCTTTGAAACCATATCATACACTATCATTTCGCAACCAATAATTTATTTTCAAAATCTTAAAATGTTGCCCAAATTTTTTTAAAATTAAAAAATTTAGAGAAATTTCAATCTTTTAAAATCCCTAAGGCTTTTTTGTTTTTGCACTTATTTAAAAAATGATTTTTGCTAAGCAATCACAATATTTATCTCTAAAAATCTGTGCATTCATTTGTTTATATATGTATTGGAACATTTTCTGTGATTAATTATGTAAAACATCGTTTTTTTTTTTTAAATCTGTTTTTAAAAGCTGGGCATGCTTACATGCTCTAAACATATCATTAATTTATAAAATGCTTATCCAATGCACAGTTTTGTTAAATATATTATTTCGACTGCAAAAAGTATTAATTTAAAGTTGTATCTTTAAAGGGAAAAAATCCTTAGGGATTCTAATGACATGAAAATACAAAAAAAAAAAAAAAAAAAAAAAAAAAAAAAAAAAAACACGATCACCGAGAAAAAGCAATTAAAATTTTTCTTTTGCATAAGAACACATAGTGAGCATGACCTAAAACTACTCATAACCTTTTAAATATTTGAACTAAAGTGATGAAACTTTTTCCCTATATTTGGAATAATTTGCAGTTTTGAAATAAGCAATAAAATATTTTTTGATCGTTTGTTCATTTTTGAGGTACCCTTAATCTTTCCTATTGAAAATAAAATATTTTCTTCATTTTTTTCACGATCACAAATAATGAAATTCATATCATGTTTCTCATCTCCATCAGCCGGGTTTTTAATTTACTCTGATAGCACTCATGTTACAAAATATTACATATGCACTGCAGATTTCATTTTTTGTCCAGTCTAATTTCAGTTCTCCTTTCTAGCTGCATCGACATTTTAAAATCTCTAGCATGACTCCAGAGCTCGTATTTCCCTCCTTACAAAACGAAGTTTCAGTTTTCTTCATTTTTTTCTTTCATATCGAAGCACTTTTTCAACACTTCTCACATTTGTTGAGTCTCACGGTGTTTCTATTTTTAAAATCGTAATCCCATGTGAGAAAAAAGAGAAACTGAAATCACGCTCTCGCTGATTCCTCTTCATTTTTTTTCTGCCATAAACTCGCCGAGATCTCGCTGAAAAACATTTTATTGTTTTATTTCTTGGACTGATGAAAATGTAAGTCTAGTTTCCACATGTTATCTTGTAATTTAAGTTTTAAATTTATCTTTCTCGTCAAAGAATTCATTTTTTGAAAAACTTTACAGATATTTTTTTTATTTATTTATTTATTTCAGAGAGATGCGAAACATTTTTTTCCCATCAGCTGAATGAAATAAACTTCTAAGCTATTAAATAAAATGCAAGGTGCCGGAAACTTGTTTCAAATTTTAGAGATTTTAATGTGCTGAATTTTGTAAGTGATTTTCAAGTGTTAGAGTCAAGTTAATGGATTGAAAATAACATAATAAAAATCAGTAAAATTCAAGTATGAGATACTGATTGCAATCTCACAGTATTAAAGTGCCGTATTGTATTTCATTAGTGTGAGATATTGAAGCGATATATATTTCATTTAATTCAAGAAAAGTTTAGTTATTTTTTTAAGGTTTAAAACATACTTTTAAAAATTAAATTTAGTTCTTGAGTTTTTTTGTCCAGCTTGTATTAAACCAACGCCAGAATTTTTTTAACAAAGACATAGAAATGTGTTTTCTAAACCCAATTGATTAACGAAATATTTTTATAATGGAGTGTAGCAGTATCTGCAGTTTTAGATTTGTTAATGTGTGAAGGTGCTGTATTTCATTTCTTTGTTAAGTAATTTTGGGACGCGTTTTTATTTCATTTCGTGACAAGTGTTTTTAGTTTATTTAGTTATACAAATCAGTGTTACAGCAATTTTTCGAATTTTGAGCCTAGGTTATCTGGGTATAAGACAAGTGGGTATAAAATACCAAAACTGACAGCGAAACAATATAAAACGCTTGTAAAAACCGCCGATTGAAAATAAGTAACAGTTAAGAAAAACAAATGATTGTACCCCGTTCTAAAAAAAAAAAAAAAAAAAAAAGCATATGTTAACCGTTATGTTAAGTACAACTGCGCACATCCTTGATCTAAGATAAGCAAAGGTAGAAAGATGAGGTTGCTGAGGAATTAACAGTGATGCATGAAAGAGAGTCGAAAACATGCTTTTTTTTTCCAAATTATATCAGTCAAGTAAAAATATATGCAGGGTGTTGCGTTTTAACCTGAAAGACCTTTATTTTCGCAACCGTTAGTCCCAAGTGCATACTTCCAGATGTAAAAATTTTCAAAATCAGATGCAGAGTTAAGATATTGAAAGTTTGAAGTGAAAATAAAACTAAGTCAGAAAATACAAAATTTAACTTTTTATACGGGCTTCAGGTCACCTAACTCACATTTAGGGAAATAATCTCCATTAAAAAATAATTCGATTACAAAAAATTTGAAATTAGTACGACTAATATTGACCGAGATATGAAACGTAATGTTTTGCTACTTACACCACTTTTCACTCGCCGTCAATAACACCTTTGGTGGAAAATATAGCAGTTAACAAATGTTAATATTATATGTGTTCATAGAGGGAATTTTCAAATTGTTCGAGGTTTTGTAATGTGTTTTTGCGCATCACGGCATAACATTTGCATTTATTTTTGAACAGCAATGAAAAGCATGAATACCTTGTTTTCCTTACTTTGACGACCTGTCATTCTTTTGAAAGGGCGATAAGTTCCAATCTCATCTTCTTTACGGTCCCTCAAAACTTTGAATTGGAATATCTCCTTTAGTTTTGGTCGCACAAATGCTAAGTTTTCTGTATCAGTAATAGTTTTCAATGTTTATCACCCTCTCCACCCGACCATCTCTGATTTGAACGAAATCTTGTAGAGGTGCAGACATGCCTTTGAAACTCACCTGCATAAATTTTCAGCTTCCAAGACCCAAATCCTGAGGATCTATGATCGATAAAAAAAAAAAAAAAAAAGCTCCAAAATGGCGGATCAGCTCTGGGAAACGAATCGCCGTGCTTGGCACGGTTTTCAATTGGAGGCCTCTTTTTAGCCTACTTTCCCAGTAAAAGTCAGAAAAAGAAGAAAAAAGCATGAAAGAAGGCTTAATGCATCTTAAAAATGTCGCGAAAAACAAAAAAAAAAATCAAAAATAAATAAAATAATTAAATAAAAATCGAAAAATTAAAAATTGGAAAGTAGGGTATTGAGATATGGGAAAATGTCTGTCGGTCTGTCTGTCGGTCTGTCGGTCCGTCGGTCTGTCTGTCTGCCCCCCCCCCCCCCTAATAACTTTTGAATGAATAGTCCGATTCGAACAAACTTTTTTTTGTTCGAAAGATCTCGGCGAGGACACCTCAGTCCCATATTTCACTTTTTGATTTGAACTATTTTTTGTACAATTTTGAACAGTTTAAAAAAAACTTAACATTAGCGCCTACGGTGAAACTGAAAGTCAATGTAGATTCCGTACTTGAGGGCGGATTTATTTCAAACAAATTTTGTTGGAAATAGCTATTGACGCCAAACTCCAGACTCCGACTCTGAGAATTTAGAAGCACCTGACTCCGACTCCTGTTCCCGACAATTAATCGGACTCCGACTCCCCGACTTCAACTCTGACTTCGTAGCTTTGGCAAAAATTTATACACGGAGGACAAATGACTGACTCCGATTCTTGGATATTCGTCTCCGACTCCTTTATCCCAAAATGAGATTGAATCCGGCTCCGAATCCGCAGCTATGGTTTTCACAGTGAAGTAATTATTGTTGATATGATTTGTTTTTATTTTCACGCTACAGTTTTAATTTAGGTATTCAGTTTTCGGCGAATAAACTCTAAGTCATTTATGTTTCTATATAACGATATGCGCAGACATTTTTTTTTTTTTTTTTTTGACAATGAAAGGTATTTCTTTAAGTTGACATTTTATTGTTTTTATTTATTTTGGTAAGTGCATTAATTCATTTAAAAAATTATTTTTGGCAGCAGGGGAAAAAGAAACGATTTTTTTTTTTTTTTTTTTTTTTTGATATGATGTATTTATTTTGATAAGCTTATTAATTTTAATTATTATTTTTTTCGTTTTGAAGCGGTTAAATAATTTTTTTAAGGGAAAAAAGTGTATTAGCTGCTTTGTTTAAAAGGTGCTGCTTTTTTTTAATTTTTTTAGATGTGTGAGGAATATTTTATTCCTAGAAATTAGCAAAAATATGTTTGAAACAATTTGCAATTTTAGCTATTTTTGAGAATATTGATCAGGTACTAGAAAGTAGTATGGGTATACGGGAAAGTAGACTCGTATAGTTCTAGACGGAACTTCTTGTTTCTTTCTCATTAAGGTATCCTAGATCGTCATGATCTGTGTCTTGAAAGCAAAAAATTTGCATAGGAAAATTTCAAATGCATGTCTTTACCTTTGTAGAATATCCTCGAAATCGGAGATGGTTGGATGAGGGCCACCAGGTCATTTTACATGTAATGAATCTATGATGTTCAGCTTTTTGTAGCAAGTTTACGCACCTTTGCTACCTGTTTCCGTCCAAAGTCAGCGCAACTCAGCTTAAATAATACCAAACCTTTCTTACCTGCTGTTATGTCCTTATACAGAAAAACTTTGGACCTTTATACTATGACTTTATACTATTATGGTAGTAATGAAAACAAAAAAATAATTAAGTTGCAATACAAAAAGTATAGTGAAGGGGGTAATTTTGATTCATAAATATGTTTCCTTCGTCACTCCGCAATCTAAATATATGGTCTTAAAGTCGAGCGACATTAAAAGAGATGCTTCTAAAATTAACAACTAATTTGCATTGAAACAGTCCTCCGTAGCTTCATTAACATTCAAGACATCGCCATTCCGATTGCGGTTTCTGGAACCATCCTTTTCTCATTAAATTTGGCGACATTTTTAAGAAACAATTCCCAACTTTGAGATCTTGATATTTCGTCTACGGTGGGACGAGAGCAAAAGATTTATACTTTAAAAAACATGCTTCATTATGTTCTTTAAACTACCTATTTATTGATTTATTTTTATGCTATTCGTTATTTAGTTTACGCAGTTTTTTTGTTTTTAATCAACACCTAAATTGAAGCAAGTATAAAATTAACTCTTAAATAAAAATCATGGATCAGTGATTCAGTTTTCACTGATTTTAACATTGGAGTGACAGTACTTGAGCCAAGCAGAGCTCCAATATTCAGTAAGTCACCGCCCTATAGCCAGGGCTAAGGCAAAAATACATGAAATACACCGCCAGCTCAGTCAATTCCAGTCGAGGACTGCAGTTTCCACTTCCAGCTCAGTCACTACTATGCCGGGCTGATGAGTGCCAATTAGCATGAAACTGCAGTCCTCGGTTGGAATTGACTGAGTGGGCGGTGTATTTCGTGTAGTGCTCCAATGTTGTTCGATTGCTCTAAACAGCTCACAAAGTTCCATCGTACAAAAGTAATGATTTTCAACTGATATCACAAATGTTATTCAACCATTGAATTTAATTAACAATCTTTTTTTTTCTATTCTTCCCTTTTTTTTACATGAAAAAGGATATTCGGAAACAAAGTTGTTACTTCCTAGTCAATCTACATACTTTTTCCTATAATTTGGTTCAATCATAATGACTAAGTATTCTGATTGTTGTACATTACTGTTATTTTGAAATTAAAAAATAGCCCATGAAGGTATGACGGGTGAAAATTGATTGTCCATTTGAAAGAAGCAACTGCCTGTTTGGTGACATTTTGATAACTGAATTTTTACCTCTAACTTCATTAAATGAACCCTAAACTCCAGTATAAAGCTTTCATTGTTGACCACTTTTTGGTTTCTTCTGTCTCCTAAAATAGCAGACTTCATAATAAAGCAGTTAAGTTACCAGATCCAGTTCAGCCTTCTCAAAGTAAAGCATTTCCCTCCATGTCAAACATTTCCAAAAAATACTATCAAATTATCATGCTATGGCGCGAGTTTCATTGTTGATGATGTTAGAGCGTTATTCGATCAGTGAATTCGATATTATTTGAGAATTTTATTATATTATTAAGTAATATTTCGTGTAATTTTCAGTACGCTTATAGAGAAAAAGTGCGGAAAAGTATTGGAATTTTTAAATGCATTTAAGGTGTTACTTTTGTGACTTCTTTGCCTAACGTCCAAGTTGAAATAACTTTTTATTCAAAAGAAATTTTATTTTGCGAAAAGATAAATGTTTATGAGTAGGATACATTCTTAAAATTAAATAAAGACTTCTGTGTTTGGAAAGTAAAATAAGGTATAACAACGTACAATAGCAACAATTACGGATTATTACAGACACGTGTTTCGATGTCGCCAAAACCGCCTTTTTCTGATTTTAGGATGCATTCTTGTTCGATAAAAACTACCAAATCTGTTTTCAAAGACTTTCAATGTCATTTCTTTATATCCTTGTAATTACATTAGCAACCATTGTTGTTTTCAAATAGACAACAACTCGAAAGATTTTACTATGACTTCTTTATTCTTTTGTAATGATATTAAAACATTTTGGCATTATTTTTAAGTTAAGAAGAACTCTAAATATTGGCCTCTCTACATGCCTGAAAATATACTTAATCACTACTGCAAGGAACCTTTCATATCGTTATTTTGATCAAAGACATTCTTAAATAATTGAAATTTAAAGCTTCGCTTTCCGCGGGCAAGTATAAATCAACAAGACTTCAGCTTTGAAAAAGGCAAAAAGGCCATTGGGTAAAAAGGAAATTTCATGTTCATAATTTCTTGTTTAATTTATTATGTTTACAGATATTTTCAAGGAAACTGCTGTTGTCCCGTATGCTTTATGCAACATATATTTTGATTGTGAAAGTAATTTCGTTTTTATGCTTCGGTTGCATTCGGAGGGGCAGTATGAATGGGAATTAGATTTATGGGTGAACAAGAGTCGCGTTCAATCCTCCCACGCATAAAGTACCGAGATTTTTACTTCGTGAAACGAAAATGCTTTTCATAAACAAGCCGTATAATGCTGGCTCGTTTTACAGTTTTTATTTATTGATATGAAGCTGGAGGATATAGAAAACGCTTTTATGCTTGGTTTCTTTTTATTCATTGTACTTTATGGTGTATTTTATACATGTTTTCCTCTTTTCTTCTTTTTTTCATTACGACTTTTTATTTAGCTTAATAATAAAGGATTTTCTTTTTTAAATGTTATTTTTTTCCATTTTATACTATCTATTATTTTTCAGCTATTAAAAAGAAATCTTCAGAAAATATATTCAGCTTCCTGGCACAAAAAAAGTAGGAAATCAGGTATTACACATGAGGCAGCGAGAAGCAAAGGGATGCAAGTGAAATATTTTAAGTTTCGAGTAAAACGCATTTAAAGATCAGATACTAGGTAGGCTATCATTGAATTTGTTTTCTAAATCATGCTATACAGCAGCGCCTACCAGGGCTACTAGAACCATCTCTTGCCCCAAGACACAGGAGAGGTTCACCTACCATTTGCACTGGTTATCTCAAATTTTTCATTTTGCCACTTGCATTCCTTTGCTTCTCACTTCCCATATAGGGATAGGAGTAACAGAAAGAAGTATTGTATTCGCGAAAAAAGAAAAGAAAAAACATTTAAGTTCGGTCAAAACTTCCATTTTAAATATTCCTATACGAGTTTCGACTATTTTTTTTTTTTTTTGGTTGACATCTGTTGAGTGTCTGCGTACAAGATAGACATCTATTTTGACTAAATTTGACGCCGGGTTAATTACAGGCAGTTTTCTCCGGATGCATGGCTTCTACATGTATATATTACTAAACTCATAAATTTTACCGCACCGCAACATCAACTAGAAATAGTAAGAACTATTCTGCCGTGTGCAGGTAAACGGCAGTATCTGCAGAAATGAGTTTACGAGATATTTGAAGAAACGAGTTTTGGTTTCAATACTAACAATAGGGAAATGTTGGAATCAGACGTCTTTTTCGTACCTTTTTTTCGGCGGAAACCAAATAAACGAGCTTGTACAGTAAAGATAACGTACAGTAGATGACAAAATTGCAAAAAAATGAAAAATGAAAAATTTGCAGTTACTGCCCTTTACCTGCACACGGCAGTAAAGGTCATGACGGAGCAGTTTGCTTTCGGAACAGCTCTTGATTTCAAACCTATTTCCAGTTCTAATATTTTAGTATTTTTAGATGAAAGGATCATCATACTCCGCCTCTTCCCCCTTAGGAAAAAACTCTGATCAAGCCATTGAGTCGACAATAGCGCCGAATTTGAGTCAGGTTCATGTGTTCAAGCTTATAAGATGTAACTATACTTATTTCTCTGTAGCGTGAAAAGACAAGGTCCAAATCAAAGAATATGTTTGGCGAAAGCGGCCGCAGATATTGGACACCAGTTATTGCGTTTATAAATAAACTAGTGGTTCCCGCACGACTTTGCCCGTAATAGAAAAATTAAAAGGTCTTTTGGTTCTCCTGTATATTTACAAATGTATGGTAAATTTTCTCGCCAATTGGCTTGTACCGACGTTACAGTTCCACGTTATGATAATTTCGTATCTCGCCAATTGGCTTGTGCCCATGTTACGGGTTCCAAGTTACGATAATTTCGTAAATTACTCTTCCATCTTATAATATTTTTGTTCTTAAAATTGTAATAGAAAAAGGACCACATCGAATTTTTGAAAAATCGCTTCGATGTGCACACTCCCATGCTACAAACTAACTTTGCCAAATTTCATGAAAATCGGCCGAACGGTCTAGACGCTATGCGCGTCACAGAGATCCAGGCTTCCTACAGACATCCTCCGGACAGAGAGACTTTCAGTTTTATTATTAGTAAAGATAATTTTAGGTCATTATCGCCACTTTTTTCTCACATCAAATGAAAAACCAAATCCGTTATCAAGCAGTTGATGTCGGCAAAATATAACGATATTTGCATAGATTTAATGCTAAACGCTGTTGATAGTTCTATGATGAGTAGTGGTAAAATTCTCTCTTGCTTTGGTTTCTAACAATGCTCGTTTTATAAGAATTTTATGTACGTTTCTTATATCCTTCAACACTTTTATATTGTATGTAAGTTTCTTTCATAAGTTCTTCTTTAGTTTTAAATGTTATAATTTCAAATCTCAGGCGCCAACAAAAACATCACATCACATTTTTTTCTAATTTTGAGAGTTTTCAAAAGTATTAAAACACTTATTGACACCCCGTACGTTTTCAGTTACTAGGTATAACGAAAGAATTTGGTCATACTTATTTTACTGACAGGTTTCGATTTTGGAAAAAGATAACTTTAGAGAAATGTGTAATGATGGACGGTTATGAAAATTGCATTGAAATCCTTCTAATAATAACAGCAAATAATAAGGAAATAATTGTGTTGTTTCCGAAATTTTAAAAGCATTTTTGAAAAATTATGCTTAAAACATAGGATTTAACCATTTTTTAAATAATTTGACAAAGTTTAATATTTTTTAACTATTATTTAACTCGGTGCGCAGATTGAATTTCATTTCTTACGTTTCTGCACATGACATCAGAAGTGATGAAATACCATTCACTGATGAAATTAACAGTATTTAATTCGCTTCTTTATTCAAATGTACTGGCAACGCGGTGGACAGCAAGCGTAAAGCGCAATAACTAATTCGCTTCTTTATTCTCATATACTGGCAACACGGTTGACAACTAAGAGGAAATTCAACACGCTAAAGGAGTAGCGTGCCTAAGTATATCACGTGTGACGTCATACATACCATGTCCTATTTCCAAAATCGGACATTTTTAAAAATAACTGCTGGAGAAACAAAAGTTTTTTCTGTCTCCATGTTTTTTATTATTATTATTATTCTATCAATTTCAGTGACTAAAAGTAGTACTTTTGTCAGAAGTAACCCCCCTCCCCAATTACATTTCGCTAACAAAAAAAAGTTTTATTTCGTTAATGTTTAATTTAATTGTTTAGTGAAAGGAACAAATAATTGTCGGCCATAAAATCAGATATTATCATGATCTGTACATCTTAAAAGCTAAAGTACTGCAGCAATGCGGTCCGAACTAAAAAGGGTCCCATCTGTTACAAAAGCCTTTTTTTTTACACACTTTTTCATAAAATAGGATGGATCCGGGATATTTTTTGTCAAATAAGCCCTCTAATCAATGTTGCCAGATTGGGAGAAATTTCCCCATTTTGGGGAAATCTGGTGCTCAGTGGAGAAATTTGGGGGAAATGGGTTTTGAGGGGAATCCTTCGGGGAAAAATTTTTTTCTTGGGGAAAACCTGGGGGAAAAAAACCTTGGGGGGAAAAAAGAATTTTTTTCGAATTTAGATTTGCGTTGAGAAGTAGTAATTTCATTGTTTGTATCAAGCAGCGTTGGTTTAGCTTTGCTCAACTTTATGGAATTCGCATTTCGCATTATGTGGAATATTATGCTCCGGAAATTCGCATTAATGTTCTGCGTGAGTAACTAGTTGATACGTGAAACAGGTAAAAATAAGTGTGTTGAAGAATGTTCTCGGATAAATATATACAACAATCATAGTTTAAATGTACATACAAAAGCAGAGTAGTAAATGCGAGTAGACAAAAAAAAACCATTTTGCTATTTCTTATCTCTCGGTCAGGCCCTTGTATTTATGACTAGTGGCACCCGCACGGCTTTGCCCGTAGTAGAAAATTAAAAGGTCTTTTGGTTCCCCTGTATATTTTCAAATAATGCATGATTGATTTCTCGCCGATTGGCTTGCCCACATTACGGTTCCACGTTATGATGGCTTGGTAATTTACTCGTCCATCTTATGATAATTTTGCTCTGGAAAATGTTCTTCAAATTGGAATAGAAAAAATACAAAATCGAATTTTCGAAAAATTGCTCAAAGGTGCACACCCCCATGCTACAAACTAATTCTTTGCCAAATTTCATAAAATCGGCACTATGTGCGTCACGGAGATCCTGGCAGACAGAGAGATATCTAGAGAGAGACTTTCAGCTTTATTATTAGTAAAGTTGAAGAAAGATAAAAATAAAGAAGACAGCAAAAAAAAAAAAAAAAAAAAAAACGGAAATGGAAAGCAAAAAAGGTTGGGGAATTTTATAAAACAATGTTTGGCTATTTGGGGAAAAAAAAAATTTCAAGAGACAAAAATTTTAGAAGAAGTCGATGCATTTTATGAAAATCTTAGTGGAAAAATAATTTTTGAATTTGGGGAATTTTGATAAAAAAACATCGCTTTTTGGGGAAAGTTGGAAGCGAATTGGGGAAATCTGGATTTGACCATATGGCAACACTGCCTCTAATGTACGTGGTACCCATGGACATTTCACTAAAATACCTTTTCCTAGCAGTCCAACTATTTTCTTCTTTCCATTACAAGTTTTAAGTCTATTCCTCTTGTTATCAATCATGCCTTTAAAGTAACGCTCTAAAATTTGGAAACTCGCAAAACATTCTCGGCTATCTCAAACTGCTCTAAGCGCAACATTACACGATATCGTTCGTGGAGGTATTCTTCCAGGGGGTGGTAGGGGGGTGACACTAATTCCCGAGGGCATCATTACGTGCGAAGTATGAAATCCGGGGCGGATCGTTAAGTTTATGATGGTAATGACCCGAAACTGTCTCCCGTAATCAACGGAATTCAATTCCGGGAAATGGGATCAGGGACCGTCCGGGGGTTAATTAACTGAAACAGCTCCGATGGAGAGCTCCGACGGGGCGGAGTTAGTCGGAAAGAGCTGTCTTTGGCTCAAAAGAAATTTTAATAAGAATTTATTAATTTGAACTTTATCGGAACATGTGATTGATCCCACTTGATAAGTAACCCCCTTATTTAGAACGATGACACATCAAGAAATTTTAGTTTAGAGCGGGGCAAATTAATTAATTTAGGCATAATATGTTTACGTCTAATATATACAGGTAGTTATCAAAATAATGGAAATACCTGTAAATAAAAGTGAAATTTTGGAATATGTTTTATAAGTAATAAAAAATAAAACTAGATACCTGGATTTTTATAAATAGCAATGTACACCTTCTGGTAGTATTTGGTGGATTATCAGAAGTTCTTGACGCCGTGGATTTTTTCAAAAACGTGAAATGTCGGACCTCTCAAATTTTAAAAGAGACCAAATTGTTGGAGCGCGTCTAGCTGGAGCAAGTGTAACTGAAACATCTCAACTTTTTAACGTTTCTAGAATTACAGTATCTAAAGCCATGACAGTATACGCAAAGCGCGGTAGGACAAGCTCCGTTAAAGCAAAATAGTGGGCGGAAAGATAAGCTCAGTGAAAGAAACCGACGGTTTTTGAAGCGGATTATAATGCTTTAAAAGTGAACGATAGCAGCAAAAGTGACCACAGAACTCAATCACTATCTGGATTCACCAGTGTGAGTGATTACAGTCAGAAGGCACCTTTATTAACAGAACATTTATGACAGAGTATTGATTCCCAACACACTTGTTAAAGAGTGCTTCCATTATTTTGATAAATACCTGTATAAATATATATATTTTTTAAATACAAGAAACACAGCACCTTGTCCTAATTAAGTTCTGCTCTTGATTCTTATATGTTATTTTTCCTGGTCATTTGTAAGTACAGTAACCCCTCGTTTTATCGCTCATTCTGATATATTGCACTTTTTCTTTTCTGATCTGTGCACTCTTTTGTCTTCTGTGAAATTATATTTTAAAAAAACATTACTTTTCTATCGCAGAAAATCAAAAGCAATAAAGTAAGACTAAACAACGTTAGAAGAAGCACAAATTTGTAAATTACAGCAGACACGTGTTTCGGCATTACAGGGAACGCCTTTTTCAATGCAAAAAATAATGAGCTTATGGATGAAAAGACATCCGACAAAAGCCAAGAGCAGATAAGCATGCAGCTTAAAAGATAAAAACAGCGGATTAGCCAAACACCAATGACAAAGTTATAAACCGATCAGGAACCAATAGGAAAGCAAGCAAGGGCCAAGAGCTTTCTCTTAGGTTCGAACCCAGAAAGAAAGAATTCAATTGGACAAAGATTAAGCCGAAGCTTAAACAAAAAGAAAAGAAATTGTCAGTAACCGTGAACCGCAAGAAAGGAAAAGCGGAATGGAAAACCATGAAATAAAATAAACAGAAACAAAAAATATTCGAAAAAAGGAAAAATAAAGATAAATAGAAGAAAATTGGGGGGGGGGGGTGTCAATCAAGACAAAAAGGTAAAAATAAACAAAGGAAGATCGATAAAAATGAATGGGGAAAAAAGGGGGGGGGGAATGGGGAAAGGACAGTATTAAAGATATGGGAGCCAAATGTTAGAAAAATATGGAACTGCACTAAGATCGTTAACTAAGTTAGAACTGTTCCTCCAAATATGAAAGGATTCCCAAAAGTCAAGATCTGATGAATTGGGGCATTTTTGGATAATCTGATAAGAGTTAAAATCAAAAGAGTGATTCGAATCCCAACAGTGTTGAGCAATACTAGACTTATTTAATTGTTGTTTTTTCACATAATTTTGATGCTCTTTCAAGCGAATTTTTAAAGCAATGTTTTTCACATAAAGATTTTTTTTTTCCTCTTATGAAATGATGGAAAAAATTAGTATATATTCCTACATTAAATTCGCTGAAATTATCAGTTCGTATACTACCATAAAACATCAGAAATATTTTTAAATATATCTTTTTTTTTTTTTTGAGATTTTAAAACAAAAAATGGTAAGCTAATTTTCTTTTGTTCTCATTTAGAAAATCGTACTAATATGCCAGTAAAACATTGTTTTTTCAAGTGCTCCTGTAATCAACTTGATAGTTAAATCGTTACTGTTATGACTTATGTCATGCTATCATGCTATATAGCGTTTTTTGTTAAGTCGTGCCTTTTTGTTGTCTCTCGACAACAGCGATACAACAAGGGGGTAACCGTATATGTTTGTGCGTGTGTGTTTTATGTATGTGCAGGTATTTCCTCTGATATCAATTAGTGTCACTATTTACGACCAACTAGATTTTTAACTCAGATCGTACGAACAAAGCGATGAAATTGGGAGTAATAAGTGACTTATTCGTAAAAAATAAATTATTTTAATATTTAATAACATAATTTGAATTAAATACAGCACACTTTTTCGGTAGGAGCTTCATGCTTTTATGTTTATTTTTTTCTTCTATGACAAAGAAACTCAAACCCAGAGTTTGCATCTACCTGTGTACTTCATATCAACGGAAAAATATTTTTTTTACATATCAGTTCTAAATATTATTCCAACAGTTCACGTCATACTATTTTTGTTTATATGTATACATATACTTTTCAAGAGTAAAAAACTAATATTTATTCGCGTTCTGAATTTAGTATATCACCCAGGACTTCTCCGAACCATTCAAAATGTAAATAATTCATATACAATTCCAATCACAATAAAAACAACATATCTTCTATTTTGAAGTCACCGCAGCGAACCCGGGGGGTATAGAGAAAAGTAATAATCCCTAAAAAGAAAAAAAAAACTTGAATATCTAAGACTCGGTATTTGAGCAAATATCTCGAGAATCTGAAGTACTTTTTCGTCTGCCGTTTAAATATTTCGAATACGCTCCGATAAGCAGTTCGCTTTGTAGAGATGAGAAAGAAAAGTTCTCTGCGGTTCCAGAATTTTACAGGAAATAGAACACTTGAGCTTTTCGATAACTGAAGGCGAAAAAAAATAGCTTCAAATTTGAAATTCTCTTTTTTTTTTCAAAGTACTAAGCGGATCTATTCTGAACAGTATTCTGAGATGTTTTAAAAAATACAAGTAAAATATTATTCAATGGGAAAAAATATCAATGCAACCGTAGTATTACACAATACAGAACAATTTTTGTTTCTAAATAATTCAATTTACTACTTGGTGCTGTAGTTGGAAGAAAATGCTTGGGGCGACTCATCTTTGGGTTTGGGGGTACACAACAAAAGAAAAGGTTGTTTATAACCAATTCACATTACATTTGCATTTTTACAATATAGCCCAAGTATTTTGGGGGACGAATTCGCCCTTTGTCATTTCAGTTACATCACTACTTTTTTCTTTCACGAAAGCACAAAATAATTCTATTTATCTGGTAAAAACTATGCTTTTGTGGTTAGGGGAACAAAAAAAAATGAAAATTTGAGTGATACGTACAAACTTTCATGTTTATCCGTATTTAAGGGGTCCGGGAGACAAATATCGTCAAATTTTGCATTATTATTTTATTTTTTCAAAAACTTCTTCCTTTTATCTGCTTAAAAGTGCGTTTAAATATTGTTTCTATCTTATTAAGAACAAACGATATAATTATTTTCGTTGCATGCATTTAACTAATATTATATTTAACTTTAAAACTTAAAACGTGTTTTTCTCCATGACGCATTTTTTCCCGATTTTTATCGTTCAAACTCTTATATGTCAAGAACTGATAAAGACCAAGTAATGAAATTTGGACTATATCTTTCTCAAAAAGTTTATCTAGTTTTTCTTCGACGAATGAAAAAAAACGCTTTCTTCGGGGTTTTTTTTTAAGTAGGTATTTTCAGTCTTACGAAATTTTTCTTCAATAATTTTTTATTTTTTAATAAATTAATATTTTTTAAATCGCCGAATAAAAATTAAAGTTTAGATATTTGTTCATGTATTTTTGAAAAAAAAAATTAAAAGTTGACACAGAATATTTTGAGTTACAGTCAACCCTCGTTTATCGCGGTTAATTCGTTCCAGACTTTACCGCGATAACTGAATTTCCGTGAAGTAGGATTCTGTATTTATAAACCAAATACTTTCCTAATTAGAGTGTATAAAACTTACCTACGACAATTTAAATAGGTTTTTAATATAGTAAGAGCTCCCGAGACATGAAACAGCACCCTTAGACACTATTATATTTGTATTACTTCATATATTGCACAAAAACAGGATTAATGAGATATATTAGAGGTAATAGATATTACATACATTGTTAATTATTGAGAAATAAACTACACACACACATGCAGTTCTTACACACAACTACTAAAGAAAAAAAGCTCAACGTTTGATGATGAATTAACTGCCAATTAGTGATCGTATTTGCCCCCGTTCTTCTTCTACACATTTATCCTTATTAAAGGTATTACAGATACAACTTAAAAAGCTAGTACATTGTTGATCACCATTTACAGATGTATTTATCCCCTAGTAATAATACAGTAATTTATCCTCCCCAGTTAGTGCTTAATGGTTAAAATGAGCTAGTGATTCCCTAAACTTTCTTCGGCGATTTTGTACCTCCACTCTCTCGACTAGTACAATTAATACCCTTCCGAAGAGCTTACCTTAGTTAAAAAACGTACTTTGTCATTCTTTTGTCTGAAAAAGTATACTCGAGCGCATAAAAAAGGCTAATTACTATATTTGATTTAAAAAAAAAAAAAAAAAACGCGATGTAGTGAAGCCGTGAAATTTGAATTGCGAAGTAGCGAGGGACGACTGTAGAGCGATTTAAAACACTCATTTAAAAAAATTAACTTAAATGAAAATTTTGAAAATATATATATTTTTGTTATGATTTAACTTTTTAAAAACATTGTGAATCAGTGAAAAAAATTCAAAACTCTAAACTGTTTAGTTATTTTTTAAATGTGCCCCGGACCATTTTGAAGATCAAAAGAGAATATTATATTTGAAGCAAATAGTATATTTCGTGCAAAAATTTTAAAAATTGATGAAACAAGACACAGAAATGTGCCATTTCTGCGATTGCATGTCTAATTACTTTCACAAATAAGTATTGAAATGCTGTCCCCCAATATTTTCTTATTGTAGGTTCCCCCCCCCCCCCCCCCCCTGGCAACGACGTAAAAACAACTTCATATCCTGATGAAAGCATACTCCTTAACTTAAGTACATAAATATATTTCAAGAGTTATCATTTGAACTTTCAAGAATCGCTCACTCCTCTCAAAAACGCTATAACTTAAAAATTAGCGATTTTGAGTTTTATTTCTTTTATTTATTTATTTTTATTTATTTTTTATTTTCATTTATTTATTTATTTTGAACTGCCATAAATGTAGCATATCTCTGCTAGACTTGCATTTCTATAACTGAATATTTCACAGTTAGAGAGCGGAAGTGGCGTATTTGCATTTTCAAGTATTTTCGAAATGTTGTTTTCAAGAATATCACCTCTAGGGTTTTGTTTGATCCATCAGGCATAAAACAGTTGGGTCGTTTAGTAAAAGATGATATTATTGAATCTGAAAACAGTATTTCACACAAAAAGAGAGCATTTGTCATTCTTATTTTTTAATCAAGAACACACTATTTGCATTTATGTCTGTACTGTCGGTAAGAACAATTTGTAACATTTTTGGCATATTTTGAGATATTTCAAATAATATCTTTGAAATTAAGTGCAAGAACGTCACAAAAAAAAAAAAAAAAAAAAAAAAAAAAAAAAAAAAAACGCATTTTAAAACTTACACTGTTTACACTTCTTCTTTATGAAACAAACAAACACCAGATTTTCTTTTAAAAAGGCCTTATTTATGAAAAATAGTTCAATCTGCGGCTTTATATGTATTTTTTCTTTATAATATCTAATTTTTAATTTTTTAAATCGTTCCCCGAAAAAATGCCTTTTGAGGGGGGAGGAGGTTTTACGTTGCTAAAAGGAGTGAGCGGCAAGTTTGAGGCACCCTGGAACAAATTTTGCTGAAATTTACATCGTACTAAAGAATCATTTTACTTTTAAGCAAAATATACAAAACCAAATATTACGATTTAAAGCGTAAAATTGCAAAAAAAAAAAAAAAGTCCCATTCGTCTCAAAATCACAAGGAGCATTGCTTTTAAGGTAGGCAAGCACCCTAATTTTCAAAAAAAAAATCGATTTTGAGATTTTTAGAAATTTAGAGAGCCTTAGTTTTCTTCTTTCTAAATCCGCAATTTTTTTTTGTAATCGATGAGTTATTGAGAAAACTAGAAGAAATTTACTAAACTCAAATGCAATGCTTATGCCTGAAATTTACTTTTTCTTTCTTGATTTTTCTCATAACCACGTTTTCAAGTTTTTATTTATGCCAACAGCTCTAGCGAAAAAAGTATTAATTATATTTGATTCGAAACTTGGTAATTGTACAAATAACTGTGATATAAACCTTGAAAAGTTAATGTACATGCAATGTATGTGGTTCTGAAAAAAAGATCAATTAAACTTAGGGAGCACAAAGCACATTTTTGGGGGGAAATTTTCAAACATTTACCCATAAAACCGGTTTTTAAGTTATTTTCTTCAAATTGGAGGGTCATATCCCTCTCTGGTATCTCACAAACAGATAGACATAAAAAGTTTTTAAAATTATGAAAAAATTAAGGCACAGAAAGTGTTAAGAAAATAATAGTTTTTTGCTAAAAATATGGCATTAAAAAAAATGTTGATTTTTTTTTTTAAACAAATAAGTAGTAAGTTATGTCATGTTCAATAATCGTAAAAGGTGCAATAATTCTGAAAGGTGCAATAAATTTTGAAGAAAAAAATATTTAGGGTGCTCGCCTACCTTAATTCCAAGTGTGCAAACATTTGAGTAAAAAGACATTTAATGCTACTCCGAAATGTATGTATGAAAGTCTTGATTGCTATTTTGGAGCTTTTAAGTTTCGAAAATTGGTTTAATAGTTTGTTAATCATACTTGTTATCGTTATATACGGCTACATTACGTATTTAACATTAACCTAGAAACTAATTCGCATGTTTAGAATTTCGTGTTTGTACAAAATATAATAAAATAGGTTTAACATCAAAATAAATACATTTTAGCTTACAATTTCATCGCAGCAGCAATTACGCAATCAATCGAAATGACAGTTAAAATCGGTCCAACTTCAATGCTTAAAACGACGATCACAAATATGAAATTACCTCTGCAGGTTTGAACAAAGTGAACATAATTATCTCACATAATGTAATAAGAGTAGTTTGATCATTCTAATCAGTTTACAAGAGCTAATTAGTTCTGATGGAATCTATTAATTTAAACAGAAGTTTAGAAATGCAAATGCTGCTGCTATAAGCACCAACCAACATAAAGATGTTGCGAAAAAAATTAATGAAATTAGCTTTCCTTTATAACACAACCTTAAACTCATTAATCATTAATAATAAGCGCATGGGATAACCGCTTTGTATTAAATTAAATAATGTAGCAACGCTTAAAAGCTTTGAAACTTTTGATGTTCTCATAAATGCAAATAAGGGAAGTCAAAATCGAAAGTGAACACAAATGTTGCATTAATGAAGATAAATGACTTTTCAGTTGCTCAGTTTTTCTATTTTGCTTAAGAGCAAAATTTGAGCCGCTGCTGTTAAAAATTGTTACTTTAAAAAGTGAGCTTTGTTTCTGGAAAAATATCACGTATACTGTTTTAAAAATGTACGAAGTATCAAAACTTTAATGCAATTTAATTGCATAAATCAATACTGTTAAATCGATAAAATAAAAACAATAAAAGAAAAAGATAAAACGCTATCTTAAAGCGTAAATATTTGCTAAAAGATTCGTATTTGCGTCGATACACTGCGTCATTCAACTAGTTGGAAGACAACAGGATTAATATAGGATTTCGGAGAAGAATATATTTTTATTACTTGACTTCTATTCAACGAACAATTGGTGGTAAATAGCGTTGTACATGCAAAATTTAGCAGTCAAGCAATCACTGAGATTTTTGTTGACTAAGGAATCATGCAATGTTTATATTGCACGTAAAACAGTTAAACGCTGTTCAAATTTTTTGAGAGGGACATTTTTCATTACACTCAAACCAGTTTCTTTTTTGAGCAATCACGATTCATTTCGTCCTATCATTTTATTTTCCCACCGCACCATCACTGTCGACTGGCTTCTCACGATGCTGCTCCTATAGCGAAAGCCGTCTCCAGGTTGCATCCATGATCCATGTTCTACACACACGCACATACATACACAACCACACACACACACACACACACACACATGCACCTATACACACGCATACATACAGACACCTACACATACACACACACACACACAAACATACACACCACTAGCCACACATTCATGCCTGCACACAGACACAAACACATATGCCTACACACACATACACAAACCCTCCACACACACATTCATACACATAACTACCCACACACAAAAACATACACACACACATCCACACAACTAGCCACACATTCATGCTTGCACACAGACACAAACACATATGCCTACACACACATACACATACCCCCCACACACACATTCATACACATAGCTACCCACACACTTATGCCACTACACAGACACAAACACACATGCCTACACACACATACACATACCCCCCAAACAAACACACATACCCCCTACACACAAACACACACGTCTACATACAAACACTCGTGATTGAGAAAAACATAATTTGAATTCAAGATGTCAAAATTCTTTTTTTTTTTTGTGCGAGTTATATGGTAAGCCCACTAGTAGTGCAGTGCTCAGTAGGACTTCAGTTATGGCAACTTAAAAGTTTATATTTGAAAAAAAAAATATGATTCCAGGTTTCCCGATGGATTTAAACTTGCAGATGACACCTCCTGCACGTTTGATGCACTTTTGAATCCATTGGAAGACCTTGAATACTATTTTTTTCAAATATAAATCTTGAAGAGGCCACTACTGAAGCACTTGTCACTACTGGTGTGTTTACCTTATTCGAGCCTTTTTTTTTTTTTTTGCTGATAAAACTGAATCAAAACTGGCAAAGTCACTTATAAATTGAGTGTGAGTTAATATATAGAATGTACGAGAGACAAAAGAATAAAAAAGGAAGAAAAATTTGCTTGAAACCGCTTGAACATGAAACTTCATCAGAAACAGGCATATTAAAACTCCGCCATTACAATCTTTTTTCTGCGAACCCCCTGAAAACCACTCGCGAAGCCCCAGGGGTTAGCGAACCACCGGTTGGGAACCACTGCTTTACACGATAGTCGAAAGTTTCTAGTGTGTCGGTACACCAGGCATATCCGCTAATCAACTATTGATGAGAATGGTAGCGGCACAAGTAACTGCTGTGCCGTGCACACTAGGAACTTTCAACTATCGTGTAAAGGATTACATGCGATTGCTTCACTTTTCTACCTGGTTACACTTGCTAACCACCAGCCTGTTCGTTCTAAAGATGATTCAACTAAGTTGTCTGGTGTGAAAGAGGCCTTATAGTTATATGTTTTAAAATGTCTTGTACGTTAAAAATAAGTACACATGCAAAAAAAAAATGTTCGCATGTGTTTTTCTAAATCAGTTTATAAAAAGCTTGGGGAAATTCCAAATTGCTTCATTGTGTTGATTTCTTCTAAAAAAGCAATTCCTATTTATTTTGTAAGGTTTTGAGTTATTTTTACATGAAACTTGTTTTATGCGGTCCCTGTTCACCGCATAAAAAAAGTATTTTTTTTAATTGTGTTACGAAGACAATTTATATCTACTCGTAAAGTTTTCGGCGATTTCTTTTGGGCGGTCCTTATTCACTACATAAAAAAAGTTTTTAGTGTACTTATTTATTAATTTTTTTTTAAATTGCACTCCTGTGGGTATTGTCGCTAATTGAGCTGTTAATAAATCTTGGAGTGAATGCTACAAAGAGGTAACTGCAACTTTTTTTTTCATAGTTTCTCCAGAAAAACTTAGCAAATTATTGTATTTCTCGATTCTGCAGGAAAATGAAGCCCTGTTTTAAACATTATTCAGTTTTATTTTCTTGGAAGATTAGACATCTTTGTGACACCCGTACGAAAAGTAACTTTTATCTCGAGTAAAACATTCCATTTTGGCAAATTTGACGTTACCAAGTTATAGTTCTCTTCCGGCGAAATGTAATAGGTGCATTCCGAATGAAACACCACAATGGTTTAAAAAATATTTAGTTAGGTTTTCTCGGAATTCAGTCTAAAAATCACCTTTATTTTCTCGTTTCAGATGGAGACATTGGCAAGAAAAAATGTGCCTAAGCTGGTGGCCATGTGGAACTACATACATTTGATGCGTCGGTTTGTGCTCTACGAGTATTTGTCTTACAGAAGAAGATAATAAGGATATCTCTCAATTTTCAATTAAAGATGATTAGCTGATGCAATGTGCGTTTAGTTCGAACACAAGTGCTTTGTGCAAAGAAAAATAGTGCACGCAATGACTTAAATTGTCAGCAAGTTTAAAGGACACCGAACTTAAGATGGTGCTAAATGTGTTCAATCTCCCGAGTGAACTAAATGCTTTAGTTAACAAATAAACAAAATCAAGTTAATGATAAACTTACTGCATTTCCTTCAAGTGTTATATCAGATATTTTTAAAACTGAGAACACGCAAATTCATTTATAAAGCTTTAACAATTGCTTGTTGTTTTGTTTGCAAAGAATTTAAGCAAAAGAACAAAACTTAAATGCACCATATTTTTCATAAAAAAAACTGTTGAGGTTGAGATGTTTCATGTTATTGCTTATCCGATAAAATATAAGTGTATTTAGAGCATTAGATTAATTGACTGAAAGAAAAATGGGGCATATTGTTTAAACTCGTGATAAAATTTATTAATACGTTAAACCAAAAGAAGAGAAAGAACTTTTAAAGCGAGAGAAATATAAATGCAACTGATTGTTAGCAACACTTATAAGTGCTTTCATTGAGGCACATTGTTCAAACGAGATGAAGCTATTGCCACGTTACATTTGAGGAATTTATAGCAGGAGATTGGTTGCGAAACCAACCATGGACGAGAACGCTACCCTGTACTTCAACGGCAGCTCTCAATTCGGGGCGTTTTCCGTGGACTACGAACTGTTCCGACAACTGCCGAACGACACCGAGGACGCGAACCGAACGTGGCAGGTGCTGGGCACGAACTACACGGTGGAATGGGAAGACGGGGCCGTGTACCCCAGCGGATACTCCCACCTGGGAATCATTCTGACGTCATTTTTCGTGACGGTCATCATGATACTGATCGTGGTAGGAAACATGCTGGTGTGCATCGCCATAGCGACCGAAAAGGCGCTAAAGACGGTCCAGAACTGGTTCATTGCCTCGCTGGCCATCTCGGACTTCCTGGTCGGGCTGATCGTGATGCCGTTCTCGCTGGCCAAGGAAGTGATGGGTTTGTAAATTTTACTTTCTTTTCAATTCTATCTTTGAAGAACTTCGTAAATTGTGTTTTATTTTTGTCTGTAAAAAAACAGAGAATTTCTTAACGAAATTAATACTTAATTTACACTCCATGGCAATGTACACATTAAACATTTAATTAGTATGCGTTGCATAGCATAGCGACCCTTAAATCACTGAAGACGGTTCAGAACTGGTTTATTTCCGCGATAGCCATCTAGAACTTTGTGAATGGTCCTTCGTTCTATTTAAAAACACAAAGATTGTTTAAACAAAAAAAAAGGCACTTTTGACTAACGGAATTTAAACCTAAGCCAAATAACGCGTTTTGCTTTAACTTCAGCAAAAACGCCCTAAAAACGGTCTACAACTGGTTGATTGCTTCCCTGGCGATCTCAGACGTCCTGGTTCGGCTGATCGTGAAGTCGTTTTTGCTGGCCAAAAAAGTGATACATTTGTAATGTTTTTTTTTTTTCATATCTATATGTAAAGAACTTTCACTGTAAATTCTGTTTTTATTCTTTTAATAAACTACACAGATTATTTTAAAGCTAAAAACATTTCATTAACACACTCACCAAAGACAACGCTCACTAGGGAAATAAAGTAAATTATATAAGATTCTCTATTTAAACTAAATCCTATCATTTGCTCAGCATATACGAGAACTTGGCAGCTTTTGCTTTCATATCCACATACCTCCAAGCTGAGATAGACTACTCCATCTCGCACCGAGTTCCATTCAATCTGAACTCTTAACAACTCACCTTGAAAACTTATATTTGAAATAGCGTCTGAATAGAACGACGGGTTAACTCGGGCTCAGCGGTAACTAACCAGAACCGTTTTAACAAAACTGGTTAGCCGATCGTATATGAACAGTCAATGGACACTCACCGCACAAACCACTAACGCCATCAAAACGTTATGAATTTAACCGTCCGAGTTAATCAATTCAAGCATGACCTTTATCGGTCACTCAAAGTTATATAATGTGCATGTGTTTACAGTTACTGTTACTTAGTTTCAATTTGGCGGCATGGTATTTCAAACTGAGTACCTTATAGGTTACTGGATCTTTGGGCGTATCTGGTGCGAGATCCACTCCGCTCTGGACGTTTTCCTGTGCACCGCCTCTATCAACAGCCTCTGCCTTATCAGCCTGGACAGGTACTTATCTTCAACAACTCCCCAACTTTTCCTTCTAGGTCTTTTGTTTTACCATGCGGATGGGGTCAACTTTAAGCTTGGGGTTTACTCCTTAAAATGTAACCCTGACAAGTTCTGAAGAATGTTATGTACCATACTTCATTAGTATGCAAGGATCCCTAAATGGAAGTGGGAACGCCAGCATACAATACTGCAAAAAATACCTAATGCACGAATACACTACTGCACGTCCTTTAGTACAGCATGAAGAATACATTATATTAGGGGTTCTCAACCTTTTCACTACTTAAGACCACTTGGTTCCAGTTCGAATCCTAAGTGGGACACACCGATAGAAATAATATTTTCAAAAAAAATGTATTTCGTCAAATGAGACGAGCTCAAAAGTTTTCCTACATAACTTTTGTTATAATTATAAAATTAACGTAGATTAATTTTCACTAACTGTTCGCAAACCACATAAAAATTGCTTGTGAACCACAGATTGAGAATCAGTGCGCTGGGTCACACCTGCATTTTGAGGACAAATATTAATATGCCTCTATTTCTTGAGTAAACTTTCCGAGAAAGAAAAATACTAGATTAGAAATAACTACTGCAAAAATAGGTCTTACCGATGTCTTTTCAATGTATGATTTATTCATTTCCTTCCTTCAACCAGCAACGGAAACTATTAAAATTCAAGAGCCTAACTGGGGATTCGAAGGTTGGTGGAATTTTTACTTTTTGAACTAACCTCTGTAACTTCACTGCCCTTGCTGTTATATAAGGCAGAAGTTTATAGAAGATATACCGGAATGTTGTGTCCAAATTTGAGAAGAGAGGCAATCAGTTTTCAAAATATTTAACAATGTACTTTATGATTTAATTTCTACCATTTTTATGACTTCTTGCTAGCGTGATGGCAAATTGAAAATCTCATTTTTGAGAAGAGAATTGCCTTTTCTTCGGGGCGAAGAATGCTGTTTTCAGATTTCTTTTTTTTTTTTTTTTTTTGACATTTTCTAGAAACAAATATTTGCAAACAAAGGAGTAAGGAAGAATTGAACGGTGTGCGATCTGAAAAAAGTGGTGAACGAGCCTAGCACTAAGGTTTTCTGACGGCTCTCCAAGCTTGCATGTGAAAGCATTAAACAGCAGTACTTGAGTTCTATGGCTCTATTAAAAAATACATTCTTCAAAAATCCGATTAACAAACTGCGATCTCGCTAGGAGGAAGTTACGAGGTACCATGGCAATTAAATCGCACAGGAGACAGTGTTAAATATTTTTTAAACTGTTACAGAAGGGCAGAACTGTCTGTTAGACTTGATATTTTTGGTTATTTTTGCTTTTTTTGCTTACAGGTACTGGTCGGTGACCCACGCAGTGGAATACCTCCGCAAAAGGACCCCGCGGCGCTCTATTGCCATGATCTGTGGAGTGTGGGTGCTGTCCGCCATCATATCGCTGCCCCCGCTCGTGGGGTGGAAGAAGCCGGAACAGCCCTCCTACTACCCGGAATGTTTGCTGAGCGACGACGTGGGATACGTGCTCTACTCTGCGTTTGGGTCCTTCTATGTCCCGGCATTCGTCATGGTGTTCGTCTATTGCCGAATCTTCGTCGCCGCCCGCTCCAGGGCGCGAAGACACCTGAAGAAGAAGCAGAAGAACGCAGCGGTGGTGTCGGTAGCCACGGAGTTCACGAACGATCCCATCAAGGACAAGTCCACGACGACGACCACGTGCACGAGCTTCAGTAACGCGAGTCCCCCCGACCGCTCCAAAGACTTCGAGGCCTTCTCGCCCATCCCTGAGCTCCCCAAGATCCCCGAGAGCAACGGGACGCGCTCCGGAGCCTCCCCCGTAGTCGTGGTGGACGCCCCCGCGATCGTCATCGAGGATTCCGCAGACGAGTCTTGTCCCCCAGACGTCCAGATGACCCCAGACACCCAGAGGGTGACCTTCAGAGACGACGTCGAGAGCAGCAACAGCTTGTGCAAGTCTTCGTCGTCGAACAAGGTGGTCGGCGAGCAGAGCCACCTGGTGGTGAGCGAACCCACCCAAAGAAGGACATCGGTGCTGCGGGCTCCCAAATTTTTGAGGTCTCCTTTTGGATCCACACTTTCTCTCGCCGATTTGGGTAGGTCCGAAGAAGACGTCAGCGAGTTGGGGGAAGACTCCAAATCGAAAAAGAAAAAGAAGAAAGTGAAAATGAAGGCCCGTCCCGAGGACCTACCCAAACGACAACCCACCACCGAAGCAGAGAGGCAAAGACGGAGAATCGCCAAAGCAAAAGAGCGCCGGGCCACCCTCATCCTTGGCCTCATCATGGCCTCCTTCATCCTGGCCTGGTTGCCGTTCTTCGTCCTATACGTCCTGGAAGCGCTGTGCAAAGTCTGCGTTATAGGACGAACCGGGTTTGCCATAGCCTTTTGGCTCGGATACTGCAACTCAGCCCTCAACCCGATCATATACACCATCTTTAACAGGGATTTTCGGAAAGCTTTCAAAAAAATACTTTTCAAGTAATTTTATTTCTTGATATCACTTGAGGAACTTCCCCTTGAGTTCTCTTTCTTTATAAGCTAGATACAATTTCAGTAAGTAAAAAGTAAAAGCTGCAACTTTCAGCTGCTTATCTATTTACAATATTTGCCTCTTACACAACAACTGTTATGTGAAAAAAAATGTTTTGGAAATTTCAACAACGTGACATTTTGTTTAGTTTTAAAGAATAAAAGAGCAATATTTTAATTTAGTCCATCACTATAGATTCTTCCCAGTTATTTACAAATGAATGTTTTGTGATTTATCTAAAAATCACGTTTCTTGACAGCAAAGTAGAAAATAAATTTATCAAAATAAAATTAAAAAACTAGAAATTATCGAAACTTCTTTTAGCTTCAGTTTCTATTAACGAATAGTTATTTCTGCTTTGTATTTGATCACTAAAATTTTTAAAAATTACTAGTACAAACTGATGGCTTAATGCATCATTTTTGAGCTACAACGTTCAATATATCGAAAAGGAACTCAACTGGATGTTCTTCACATTCCTCCAAGTAGCCCTACTGTTGTGAATTTTAATACTTGTTATCTTGTCTTCCATTTTGCCAAAGACAAGAGAGTGCCTGGAGTAATAGCGTCGCTGGAGATGACTTTAATCGCGGAAATGGAACCTATGCAAGCGGATACGAACGCGAAACTGTATCACTATGCGTACACGGAGAGAACAAAGTCACGTGATCGCATCAACGTCGTCAGGTTCATTTGTAGACATCGGAAACAGTAGTTCTCGCCTCGTTCACTTTACGTCTCGATTACTCCATCAGAACCAAAGATATCAAACTGAATATAAAGATCTGAAACTACAACAAAGAAAACATCGCTGTGTTAGAATGAATTAGTAACTTTATTTCGTTAAAATAATAATATCAATGATATGATTCCGCTTAGGCTGACGCAGCCACTAAATTGCCAAAGTTGTATTTAATGTAAGTATGTAACGTAATTTATGCAATTAATACGCGTTCCTTTTGGCAATAGCTCAACTGGGAAGTCATTTGTATCATCATTGATATTTACCTTTCCCAAGAGCAATGTGATATGTCGATCTCGTTATGACGCTACTTGAAATAGGTAAATATTTGCTATCCCAGCTGAACCCAAAGTCTAGTCAGCAAAAACCTCATAATTAATGGGGCAAAAATAACTAAATAAAAATTTTAGGAATTACTAAAAATACTAAAGATTCAGAGAGAAACATAAATGAAGAAAATGAAATTTCGGTTAGCACACAAATCCTAGTAAAAAGTAAAAATCTAAAAAGAAAAAACGATAAATCCAAAAGATTAGGAAAATACTATTGATGAAAAATGAAAAGTTATAATGTTCAAAGAAAACGCTTTAATAATTATATAAGAAAATCCAAAGAGCTTGTATAATTCTTTACCCATACACTAGAAATTAAATGCAATAAACAATTCTAATGCGAATTATCCTAATCGAAAAATTACAGCAATTTAATGAGTGGAAAAGGTTAAATTATTGGCGTTTGCCAAAGAAAGAACGTAAATTCAATTAGCATATTAGCATAACTCGTTGATTACTTTAACAATTATTGATCAAGCAGTTTTTCCATTTAACATGCAAATATGTAAAACAGTGTTGAATACGTTTCAGTGTATAATTTGGTTTCGCAGTAGTCTACAGTAATTACAGGGCTGTAGTAATGCATATCTTTATATACAATACTTTGAAAATGAAAAATAAAATGTTTGTTTGTAGATAAAAGATTTTTTGTTTTGCAAGCATAAGTAAAAAAAGTAAAAAAATGCTTTAGTGTAATATGGATGGAGAGAACAAATGATAAAATCAATTTTCAAATTTTAAGACATAATCTCTGTTGCAACATGCATGCGCCAAGAGACTTACGTTTCATATCAAATACTTGACAATTATCATATTTTTACCGATTTGCTTTCCATGAAACTTGAAGAACGTTTGAACGAAACAAAAAAGAGCTTAATTCATAAAATAAATAGCTTTAGGTATAAGTTCTTCAAAATGACTAGCCATATATATCATGATCTTGTAGCAATTGAAAAGAACAAGGAACTCAGAACTCATCAGCCATCTCGTTAAAAATGTTAAGAATATATTTGGATATATTTTTGCCAACAAAACACGCTGATTTTATAAAATTTATAAGCTATACAAAAAATGCTTAGATCACCGGAAATGGAAGTAAATGCCAGAGGCCGTGATAGACGCTAGAATAGGTTCCATACATTTTCATCTATATTTTCAAACTGTAATATTTTATGTATCTTTACATTATCCAGGTCTGAAGTATTAAGATTCATGAACCCTATAGATGGCGCTTAAAGCGTTAGTGGAACGAAAGGAACAATCGATCAACTTTAGAAATGCGTAAGAACAAATATTGTACATTTTTCTACATCTGAAAATAAGGATTGCTGGAGTTCTTGAAGAATTATTAATATTAATGATTATTTGTATTGAACTGCTGCAGTTATTTTACATTTATGTGTTTATTTTGTATTTTTGTAAACGGATGTTTAACTTCATGCCTTAAACGGTGAGTATCTGCAAAATGGCGAATCAATAAGAAACAGTATATTACTACTGAGTTGACTCAGGCATAAGCATTTGATTTTTTTTACACATAATCAACTAGTAAATATATATTTCATATGATTTTTTTTAAATATCCAAATAATTTCCTCTTTAATTTAGTATTAATGCTGTCATAAAAATTGTTCGTGAATCCGATTTCTTGCAGAACTATTGGTTTCATATTTTAAGTATTTCTATAATCCTTACCATTATTTTAACGCTTTAAATAAGTATAAAATGTAAATAATTGTTTCTAAACAAAAATCTTAAGCAAATTTTTAACGCTAAATATTCTGCTTTAGTATTTTGAAAACAAAACAAAGCAAAACGAACAAACAAAAAACAATACTATACATTTGTTTTAAGAACTTGTATTTTGATACAAGGTCTCAATTTTTTATTTTGTAATTCTTTAGAGTTTTGTTTTTTGAATTGATAAACATTATTTTAATTTGAATACCGAGAGTTGCTTTTTTGAAAATGCCATAGAAAACTTGTTTTGTTTTTCTCTTTGTGTATAATCCGTAATAATTAAAATGTTTATAATTAAAGCATTTATGCTTTATGCAAAAATGATTTTATGAACATCAGATAAATAATGCGTAAAACTGGAGTATTTCAGAAGTAAAAACAAAAATAATAAATTCAAAACAATAAATAGAGCCTTTAGGAATTATTTCCATGAAAAAAACTTAATTTTTAGAACTTCTTTCAAAAGCAAATCATTAGTAGAAAAGTAAAATAAAAATTCAACCAAATAATATTGTTTGAAAAGTAATTACTCCTTTGTCGAATAAAATATTTTAAAAAAAATTAAAAAAAAAAACATTTTGCCGGTAGATGAAGAAACACTGTCATCATTTTATTGCTAGAAAACTATTTCGAACAACAGCGAATAAAAGTAAGCTAACTATTGCTTTAAAATGTGCATTAAAATAAATCAACTAAATAAACTTTTGAAAATACTGGCCTTAAAAACGTATATTTTACCAAAAAATGTATTTGAATTTTGGCGGCAAACTTTAAAATTACTGGCAAGAAATTTCACAACTTCACAACACAAAAGTCTTTTTAGGTAGTATAATTAATTAAATTCATATCTCCTCAAACTTAAGAAAAGTAAACATATATTGATTTTTTTTTTTTTTTGTAAACAAAAAAAAAGTTAAAGTTTTCTCAAAATTTAAAATTTGTAATTAATTTAAAATGGAGAACTGAACTAAAGTAAAAATATTTCACGCATTATTCATAGTTAAACTAACTATAAATGTTAAGTTTAATTTTGATCTCAGCAAGACACTGCATTGAAAAATTTAATGATATCTTACAGATTCACAGAAACTTTCTAAAGCCCTGGATAGTTAGCTAATTTATAAGTTGTGCAGATGATTTGAAGATAAGAATCAGCTAAAAAAATCCTTTATCCAATTTCAACTGTAATAAAAGCGAAAACAGGTTTTTTAAAATAAAAATCAAGAGCTTGAAAAAATCGTCATTTTTTAAGGTAGTGGTTATCAACCTTTACACTAATGATTGCCTAAACTAAAACACGACAGAAATAATATTATTACAATATTCTTATTATTGTTATCCTATTTCATTAGCTGAAATGATATGAATCAAAAAAATTATTTCATAAATATAATCACAACTAAAAAAATAGTATGGATTAAACTTCACCAATTGTTTGCGAACCACTCGTGGTCCGTATACCAAATGTAGAGAGTCACCGATTTAAGGCGTGAAAGTTCATCAGTTTCAAAGAACTGCTGTCTCCATGGAAACAAACAATCCTGACGACGATGATGCGACGCCCTCAACGTGAATCAACAAGTCCTCAAGTGCAAGTGGTATTCGCGAAAACGATCCACCCCTTTCTCAACCCCAATCAACGGACGGTAGCAAGTCACAAGACACAGGCACTTGAGCAAACTGCCTTAAACATGACACTCGGACTCTGCTGTGGGCATGGACGTTAACTTAACAAACATTTTCAGACAGCCATCGTGTTTATGTTAGCAGCAAGATATTCTAGTGGGTGTATATATAACGTTGTATTTTAAGATAATATTCATCTGTTGACAAAGTTTATGTTTTTTTGTGGTTGTTCTTGGATGGTTCTGTCTGGTTTACGAGATTTTTCAAGGTTTTTTTACTTTGTTTTGTTTGGTTTTTTTTAATTATTTAACACAATTTTAACTTAAAGTAGTAAACCTTTTATTTACAGTTCTAGAGTTTGGGCACGACATCCTGTGGTTGTTTAAGAAATCAGCTAAAACACCACGATTCAGAGAAAAATGAGTTAAAATCATATTAAAATATTTAAAAAAAAACTGAACTAAATTTTTATTTTCAGACAGTTAATTAATAAAAATCTCACCCAAAGAGCTCCGGTAATTGCTAATAATTAAACAGTAGTAAATAAGCTTTACTCCTGTACAAAGCAAAGATTCGTTATGTTACCGCAGATTATTTAATTAATGAATTTTCAAAATTTCTAAAAGTATGACTAAATGAAAGTAGATTACAAAGTTTGTAAAATTATTAAGTCCCCTCAAATCAAAAGAATTTTGAGTAGTCATTTACCAGGAATTAATTGTGCAACTTTCTAAATAACATTGTTGTTGCTGCGTAACTGTTCAGTAATGTGCACTTATTTACTCAGGCATTCACATTTAATTTTTAGCGTCAGAAGAATCGGTGAGTAATTGAACTCAACGACAAATTTAAGGAGTTACGTAATTAAAACATTTGAGAATAAATGCAAAACAGAACCAGCCAAACTAGGTATTCCCAATAAGCTTTCATAAGATTCAAATTCATTTACCAATTAAATGGGGCATGCTTCATGTAGAAGTATCATTCAGACGCACAGCATCGCAAAATCAATTTCAGTATAAATTAAAAATAACTTTAAGAGAAAATCATTAAAAAATTCCAATTTATGTGTAAGAAAACTAACGCAGGTTTTTTTTAATTTTTTTATATTTTTTATGTATGGCAATGTGGTTAAAAGCATCAATTTTCTGAAATACAATCAAAATATTTAAAAAGAGAGAGGATGAGAGAGAAATAGTAATTATTCAATTAACTTTACACAGCTAGTACGATAATGTTCGTAACTTTTGGCTCGAACAAGCTACCTATCACAAGAAGCTACTAGAAAATTATGTATCATTATGACGTAATGATCGAAACTAAACAATTTCTGGTCACGTGCGTTACATGTTATTATATCAGTTGATATTTAATCTCAAAATTAAACATATTACTTAAGATTTTAAATCCATAAAGCAGTTTGATTCATAAAAAAATAACAATTAAAAGATTAATGTTACATTTAAAAAAAAAACTTATCTTAAATAAATGATTTTTTCTTAAGTTTATTGAAACATCTCATAAATCAGTTTTTGCTGAGCAGTAGGTTCTTATTATTAGTGAAATAAATTTGCCGTGCATGTATTTAGTCAAAACATAATTTACTTTTACAAACATTTTTAAAATTATTTATTTTATTTATTTATTTATTTATTTTGGATCAATATAATGTACAGTCACAGTATAAAATAAGAGCATGCTGATTCAAAAAAATCAATTCAACAGTTTGGCGGAAATTAATCAACATACTTTCATTACACTAGTCTTCAGAGCAAGTAAAGGAAGAAATACAAAAGTTAAATGTTCTAAATTTTGGTGTTTGAGTTTTGAACAATGGTTCTACATTGAATTAAAAGTAAATTAAAGTTAAATAAATGATAGAGGCTACATTATTTTTTTTTTAAAACTTACTGTAGAGGTCACTTACCAGAAAAATGATGCTTAAAATATGTATTTGAAGGATTATTTCAAAAATTGACATCAATATCTATTTCACAAAATATCATCAAAGCATTTAATGTTTCAAATAATCACACAAAATTTATTTTTAGATCCCAGATTTTAAACTAAATCAGTTTATGCAATACAAAAAGTTTAACTTTTTCATTCTAAATGAAAGTACTACTTTTTTGTACTTAATATATTGCAAGGTATAACATAAGCAAAAACTGAGCAGGAAGCATATGAATTTAATTAAAAAATTACTGCGAAGTTTTCCATTTATTAAGATATTTCAATTAATATTTTTTACGGTCATCATTATGGTTAGGTAAACTTGAAGCAATTATTTTTTGTCTTATCGAAAATTATATTATAAAATAATTATCTACTGCTCAGCAAGAGAACCCTCGTGTGTCTAAAATATTAAATTTGTGTTCAGATTTTTCACATTTTTTGCTGCAAACAAACGTTTCTGATTCGTTTGCGTCTAGAAATGTGCATGTCGTTGAAAGATTTATGCAAATTATAAAATAACGATAAAATTCTGAATTGTTTGAACGTCTTTTGAACGAAGAAGTTGTACTTAAGAAAAATGAGCTTCACTATTTTAGATTTTAAAATTAAAATTTGTATGCGTCTATTATGGGTACAACTCGCAAAAAGTTCTAAAAATACTTTAATGTGTTTAATTGTTCTTACGGTTTCAGTAATTTTCCATGTGAAATTTAATTGTATATCTTGTCCTACCTTCATTTATTGGCCCAAGAAATGTACGCTAAACCTTAAATGATTTGATTTATAGTGCTTATATGATTTTGTGATTGTAATTGTTGTTCTTAATATGTAATAATAATTACAATTGAATCAAGATAGAAAAAATCAATCCTTAAATATCAAGAGTATAATTACTATGATTCTCTCAAGTTTTATTAATAAATTTATCTAGCAGATATTGGTTAATTTTTGCCTCAAGAACAGTTCAGTACATTGTAAATTGATAATTTTTTTCTGTGATTTGAAAATCTCGATCATGATTTCCTAGTAGGAATTATTTATATGTTTTCGGTACTACTTGATTTGCACGGTCCTGTCATCAAAAAAAGATGGTAAGACTATTGCAGTGGCGCACACAAGGGTTGGTTCCGGATCCTCCTACCGCGCTTGATTTTTTTTTTTTATTGGCTATAATACTTTGCGTGCATAACCTCAAATAAGTCCAAACAAAGGTAACAATAATTTCAGTTTTAATTAGTGAAAAAATAAAATGTATTTTTATCTTATCTTTATGTGGAACCTAAATTGTTCTATACTGATGGTTTCACTTCGCTGTTTGGTTTTTAATTATGAGAAAAAGAAAAAAAAACATTCATCCTTGTGCTTTCTGATATTTGAACTAACTATTTGTTATTAATAAATTAGTTTGATTAACTTATGCTAAGTATAATTATTCAATAATTGTTATTAAATGTTTTCTGTCCAATCAATCGTTAAAAACAAAAGGATATGTCTGGATGCGTTTTGGAGTATGGTATGAGAATGGTGGACCTGCGATCCTGGACCCCCCTCTTTGAAAATTCCCGTGTGCGCCACTGGATTATTATCAAGCTAGAACTACTCATACAGATTACAAAAAATTGCAATTACAAGTTAAAATAGAAATTGTTCTTTGGTTGTTACGGTCATTTATTTTTTACAGAATTGACTTGATTTAACAAGACTAACAGCACGTTATTTTAATTTAATACAACATTAAAAAACGTATTTCACAAAATTTTGTATTTACATTAAGTATGAGCTTTTTTTTTCTTTTTGCAAACCTACAACTTATTACTTGAAAAAAAATTACTAATTTTTTTAGAGTTAATTTATAGAAAACGACTGGTTTTGTTTCACAGAAGCAAAATATATTTTAAAATTCATTTTGATGGAAAATAATTTTGATAAAGCATAATACTTAAGTTCAGCTGTAATTACTTAAAATAATATTGAGTTTCAAGGATAATCCGAAAATATTTGCTAGGATTCAGTTGAAATAGGCACTTAATTGCCGTTTGTTATCTCTACTTAGTGTGTGTTAAATATAAATGTTGTCGGGTACAGAATTCCACCAAAACCATTTGGAAAATCATTTGATTCGATAAACAAGTTATGCTATTTATTGAAATTATTTCAAACGTCGTATAATAATGTTCAGCAAGTTGAGCATATTTTTAAGTGTTTTTTATTATTTTTCACATTACAAAAACTTGCAGTAAGTTTATAAAAGCTATGATTTTTGCTTATATGATATTTTTTAAATTTGAAAGAAATTACTATGAATTTCAGTACATAAAAAAATATAGTGGTTTGCAATTAAATTAATATTTTTGCAATTCATCACAATTGGAAATTTTTATTATTGGCATACTTAATTTATCTCAACTTGTGTTATCGAACTAGACATGAAACCCTGCAATTAATGTAATTTATCTTTGATTTTTTTTTCCTATTTATAATGTTTATAAAATTTAAATTTATGCTGAAAATATTTATTTAAGAAAAATTGCTTTTTACTACTTTTATCTTGATTATTTCGTAGGTACTTAACAAGTACATATATTAACACAAATACTTCAAAGTTTAAGGACATGTATTACCCAAATTTCAAAACTGATAAATACATAAGCATATTGTTTTCACCCTAGCAATCATGCAGCTATGGTTAAATGATTGTTAGTTAGCAGTTTTCCCCTGAGTTAAAGAACTGATTCGTTTTTCTAATTTTCAATTAAAGTTCAAATGTGAAACAAATACCAACTTTATATTTTAGGACAAATTTTCCCCCAAAAACCTCGTTCTAAATCCTTAAATTGTCCTCTGAAAATAGAAGAAAATTAACTTTTAAATCAAAACAGCCAAAAGTTTTAAATCGATCTACGACATATGATATTAAGCACAGCAAGACCTCACTCTTTGTACTTGAAGCTTCACAGCAATAACACTGTCATTGATTGGTCAGTGATCACTAACTAGCCACGCCTTTTTGTTCTTCGCTTTTTTGAATGGTCGCGTTTTCATGTCGATGTTTGCAGTTTCGAGCGCTCCTCTTTTGCGAAACCCGTTTTTCGAGAGAAAAAAAAATGTTTTTGCTATATGAATTACGTGCTATGCAGGTATGGCACTTGATACTGGAACTTGTGTTAGACTATTGTACATTTGTGTGAAATAATATATTCAAATAAAATGTATTGCACATTGTCTCGTTTATATGTTGTGTATTCTCTCAATAAATAAAGTCCAACTGCACAGGACCGCCAAAGATGGCGGTCGTGTCATACTTTCTCAATTGGGATTTTCTTCAAAATTTTTAAAGTCAATTATCTCAGGAATAATAGAACGTATTTTGTTGCGGTTTGTCTTACTCAAAAGGATATTTTTTCTTGTTTAAAAACATATGCAATATTTTGAAATGTGTGCTTTAGTTTTTTTCCCACAATCTTTTGAAAAAACAATTATTTATTTTTTTTTTTTTGTATTTTTCTCAAAAATGTCAATTTTAAAAACTTTCATTTTTTAGTTTATTAGTACCACTGGGCACTACGTTCCCTGAGAAGGAGAGCTTCCACTTTTTCGATTAGCAGTGTTTAGAGGCATTTGAAAAAATGAGGGTTATTAAGGAATTATTTACGTGATGGCAGATCTGAAAATTCAAAAAAAAAAAGAAAAAGATTTCGCAACATGTGGCCAGAAACCACTTTTAATTAAGTTATGTAGCGAAATTTTCATTTTGAGTCTCCACTTTATCCAAAAGTTTTATTTTTTAAGAAAACAAGAACGCGGCGTCCAGCCGATTCGCTGCATTTCCCTACGCAAACTTTCAGCGTAGCGCCGAAAGAATCATTAAGCGCAATGGCATTTTACTCTCAATAAATTCAATATCCTGGATAAAATGACGACTCAAAATTAACGTTTCGCTATATGACTGATTTAAAAGTGTTTTTTGGCCACTTGCTGCGAAAAAAATATTTTGAATTTTCAGGTCCGCCTTTACAAAAAAGTTCAATAAAAACCCTCCTTCTTTCAAATGCTCAAATCTTCAGTGGAAGATATTTCTTTCAGAGAACGTAGTGCTCAGTGGTACTAATCAACTGTAAAAAAATTAAAACTTTTGAAATTAACATTTTTAAGAAAAATAAAAAAAAAGTATTTTAAACTTTTTTTCAAAAGACTGAAAAAAAACTAAAGCATGCGTTTAAAAATGATGCATATGTTTTTAAACAAGAAAAAATATCCTTTTGAATAAAACAAACGGCGAAAAAAATTATGTTCTACCGTTCTTCAGAAAATGGACTTTAAAAATTTTGACGAAAATCCCAAGTGAGAAATCACGACAGGACTGCCATATTTGGCGGCCTGTATCTCGGCTCAGGAATTTTTTTTAATGCAAAACAAAAAAAGAACGTATTTCTTAATTTTTTAATAAATTTTAACATATGTTATATAAAAAAAAATCCGAGACCATCATGTTACGCCCCTTGTTGAAATGCCATGGATTCTACCTTGAGTAAACTTTTAATACTTAGGCCAAATAGTTTATCTTTCCTTAACCATGTAATGTAGATATACATTTATATTTACCTCTGCCAAAATTTTGAATATAAAGAAGAACTTAAAAATTGCATAATACACTAAATGCAAGCGTAACATTACGAAACTGCTCAAGGCATGAAAAAATTTGAAACATAAAAACATACCAAGAAGTATATAATACATTTCTTTGACTATAACAAGTTTACTGAATGAAGCTTACATATTCACATGAATAAATACTTCCTTTATTTATAGATATTTGCTTATTATACTAAACACATAATCGTTTGAAATGTGAGGGCAAAACTAACATTTATGAAAATGTAAATCCCGTAGAAAATTAAATAATAAAGTCATTATTTAAACCACGGCAATATTATTTTAGCAATTGAAAAGTTGAAAAACAAAGTAAAAATATTGTTGCGCTAAAATGTAGTTATAGGTATAATAGGTGCAAATTATGTGAAGAAGTAATGTGGCCAAACATCTTTTATCCATCTAAATTTATGTAAAACTTTATTACAATTACATGAGATTTGACGTATCATTTACCCTAAGAGTTTAAAACAAATGATTACAAGTAATACTGACATGGTAAAAAATACGTCGAGTCAGCGAGATATGCACCGCCCGTATTAAGCAAGTTGAGTCGTATTCAAATACACAATAAAATACTTGAGTTCCCTAGGTGGGGTTAAGATCCCTATCTAGAGCCTTGTACACTCAGATAAGACATGCCGAAAAATATTGATTTTCTTTTCTGGAAACGTCATTACAATTTTTCTACAAGAAAAACATAATTGCATACGCATGAATTACAATACATAGCTAGCTCTTCAAAAGCAAAACTAGCAATTGGTAAAAATTCCATTTTAAAAAGGGGCAAAAGTTTAAGGATGGAAACAATTCGCTCGCACTCGAAACCTCTTCTGTTTTCGACAATACTTTGAAAGAACTGCAGAACACGTTATTTTTCATTTTCAATTTGCATCGTTTTACTTCCGGGATTCCACCCATATTTTGATAAAATCATGGTAGACCTGACTTTTGCGCAAATTTGAAAAAAAAAAAAAAAAAAAAAACAGGCAGCACAGTGATCTATTTTAACCGCCAGCTGTGTTTGAAACCGAAGACAGTCGATCAATTCGCTTTTAAAAAATTCTGATAAGTTATAATTATATAGCATTTTATGTCTAGTTAAACCATTTATTTGCTTATTTCCCATATTTACCGGATTATCTAGATTTTTGATCATCCGGACCTATTCTTGTCCAAATTAGTCTAGATAAACGAGGCTGTACTGTATAATCCATGAGTTTCCATGAATTAAATCAAATATAAACAGAATTATAGAAGATTTGGTATATGTTTGAATCATCAAATCAATATGACACTATCAAATTTATTCGATTCCAAACACCTTATAAGTCAAAAAAAAAAAAAAAAAAAAAAAACCCTCCTGGAATATTCTTAACTGCTAAATAGAAAATGAACCTTGGAAGCTGTCACGGGTGTTATTAAACTCAAATACCCGTAAATAAGCTTCTCTTTCGAAAACACTCCCTCAGCAAAAAAGCTATACTAAAAATTTTTCACACTAAATTTTTAACAGTGTCATATCATATAGTCATCATGAGTGAGCGTAAGCTTAAATCAAAAGTAGACGAAAAATATTAAAATCCAATACCTATTTGAATTGTCAATCTCCCATCACAAAATTAAAATGGATACCAAACATCTAATAAGCTCCTGAAATGTTTATAACTGCTAAAAAAATCCTTCGATGTTGCCTAGTTCAAACATAGCAACTAACCGTAAATTGGCTTTTCTTACATAGATACCCATACAGCAAGAAAGCTACGTTAAAGAGAGTCGGGGCTCTGGAAGGAATGTTGAATTGCGATAATTTATGTACATTTTTCTCAAAACGTTTTCATGATAGGCACTTACAGTTTTCAAAGTGTTTTTTAGAGATGCCTAAGAGTCTAAGAAGTTGAAATTTCAAGGCAGTTCCGTTTATTTCATAATTTAATAAATTGTAACCAATGACCTTGAAAAAAAAAGTTTTTCAGACTAAAACAGCTGTTTAAGAAAACGTGCGAGTAATAAAGAAAATATTTCACTTTAGTATAATAATAAGCATTAAAATAAAATGTTGTGAAAACTTGAAAGTTTTATACCAAGTTGTTTACCAGAAAAAGGAACCTGAGTTTTTAAAATTGACGTTTTGAGAAAATCGCGTTTGAGCATAAAACTACGTACATTTTAATCCATTCCTGCGCCATTATTTTCTAAATTTAGTTACTTTTAATCTGCATAGAAACATGAATATTTTGACGCTTAAAAGCTTTTGGTTTGAATATTTTAAATAGAATAAAACTGAAAAAATATATTTTTTAAAGATTTTAAGATACCAACTCTTCCTGAGAAAATCGTAAAATATATCATTAGCATTGTTCCATATTGTCATCGTGACTTCGGTTCAACAGAAATAAACAAAAATCAAAAACCTGTTTGAATCGTGCACATCACATTTAGGAACACATTTTTAAAATGATTTCCTGCATTTCATAGTTTTAACAAAACACAATATTAAAATACACACACCTTTTTTGTGTGCTTTTTTTTTTCTTTTATGCTCTCTTTTTTTACTATATTAATTTTAGATTCATATACAAGATTAGATATTTTTTCTGTTCTCATCCTTTCTGCTAAACTAAAAAAAATACTTGTTGAAGGAAGAAACATGTCCTCTTTAAATTAACGGATATCAAAAATACCAAAGCTTAATGACATTATACAGTGTAAGAAATTTCCGAACTGTCACAGAATATTTTCGGGCTACGCTTCAGGAGTTTTAAAGTTTCTGACTGTCATCTGTAAAAATCAAGTATCTTTGCGAAAAAGTTTCCTGAACCTCTCAAAACTACATGAACGCAGTCTGTTAGCAAGTCAGAAAACAAGCAGAAAATATATTTAGCTGCCAGTGTCAAATTATGTTCAATGCTTTTGTTAAATGTTTAACCATCAGCTGAACATTGGCCAGCCTAAATTGGCTGTGCCCAAAATGAGAGCAAAGTGCGGACTCTGGGTACTGTAGTTTTGAAAAATAATTGTAGATAAATAAGAAGTTCAGAGTATGGGCCTTATATTCTGAATATGCTACGGCCATATATGCGAACATGCTTTAGGAGCTATTTTTTTTAACACATATATTCAGGAAGTTCTGAAAAAGAGTGATAGTTTTCAAAATTTTATAACAAGAGAACGGTTAATGACAAAAAAATAAATTCTTGGAGAAATTTCATGTGGTGGGAGCTACATTTTTTCCCTAAGAGTTCCAAATTTAAGTTCAAAAATGTACCAATAGATGGCACTGCACATAGTAAGCCTGTAAACCAAAAAATAATTGAAAATCAACGATTTTTCCTCCGATTGCGACACGTGGTTATAGCCGACCATTTTTTGAAAATATTATTTTGTTCTTTTGTTCATTACTTTCAAAAAAATATGATGTAATTTTCTATCTTTTTTTACGGGCTTACTATCTGCAGCGCAATCGGTTGGAAAATTTTTCAACTAAAATTTGGAACTGAAAGGGAAAAAAAAATACGGCTTGTCACATGAATTTTCTGCAAGATTTTTTTTTATTATTATTATTATTTACCGTTTTCCTTTTATAATTTTTTGAAAACAGTCAGTCTTTTTCAGGACACCCTGCAAGTGCTCTTGGAAAATTTCTGGTTTATTCCAGAAACATGATTGCTCTTATTAGGAAGGTGTCTGAATTCTCCAGAAATATTCTTAAAGTATAATTAATTATGCTGCTGGAAAAAATTAGGCACATTAGCGGCCGATTATGTTCCAGGAAAGGTTTTGATTTTTTTTTCACAATGTGTACTAATGGTCTGAGTTATGTTTCGAAAACCAGAAAACCGATCAAAGGCATTAAAAATGTGCTTTTTCTCTCTCAAATGTACTAAAAAACGCATGTACAATTTAAAAAAAAAACAAATACAGTACTTAAAACCTTAAAATTGCAACTTTAAGACAAATTAAGTAATTAAATCCCAACGAAATGTGCGGTGGATAATGTGGTTTAAAATGTTAATTCTGGATAATTACCAACTGATGCATTTTTTTTTCCTTCAGAAATTACAATCTAGTCAAACTATACAAAAGGATCATCATTAGGGATTGACGACTGAGTCTTTGTGCCCTATCAAATGCTTAAGGCAGAAAATACATTTTCTACTACTAAGTTTAAGCATGTTTTGCATTCCATATGAAAGTTAAGTTGTGTGTAGAAGAATTACACTACAACATGAATTGCGCAAATAATGGAAAATACATTTATCAAAATTTTATTATTTTTGGTTGCTTCTAAAATCTAAAACTGAACCAATCGAAACTTAACAAAAAGTACAAAAGAAGCACATTTACTACATAAAACTGCCTTTCACTGAACAAAAGAATAGCTTAAATAGTTTAACTTTTTAAGTTGCTGAAAACCTAATTCACAGTCGATATATCTACGAAGTTAAGTATTTAATATATGGAAATACGATATTTTTATACGGACCCTCGGTTCCCTATCTTACATTAAGGGAAATTATCTAAATTAAAACATAATTCCAGCACAAAACGTTTGACATTCCGCTGAAAATTATTCATCCAGGTATGAAACCTACTGTTTTGCGAATTAGGTCCATTTTACACATGCAGATTGAAGTCAATAACACATTTTAGGGGACAAAGAGTGCTTTTTCAATTTGTGCTAGCTTTTGCAGTAACGTTTTTGCGTATCATAGCGTATAGCGTATCATACCTTATATTTTTTTTTCTGCAATAGCTATATATATATATATATATATATATATATATATATATATACTTTGAAAAACTAGCATTCTTCTGAAAGGACGATAAATTCCAATCTCGTCTCATCTCTTTTGCTAGGATCATAAAATTTTTGAGCTAAAATATCTCCTTGAATTTCAGTTGCAAGTGAGTCAATTTTTTTTCCTGCCGGATAAATTTTTAAATGGAGCTTAATTCCCTGAACATAAGTTGAGGTTACCTAGGGTCCGTATAAAAAAAATGGATTTCGTATTCTTTCACTAATTCCCTTTTTCGCCTTCAAACCTTTAATACCTTGAATCTGCACCACATTTTGATAATTTTTCCAGTTGGTTAGTTTTAACGGTTTGGAAAATAGATGTCTTGCAGTTAAAATGGGGATAAGCTGTATACATAAAAGAAAACGAACATACATACAGGACCGTGGTAGCCCGATCGGTAGAGTGTCGGATTCGGGGCCGGAGGGTCCTGAGTTCGAACCTCGATGGTCGAAGACCCACCGTCGTCATTTAAGGAGATTGGGCGACGTTAAATATGCTCGTGGTCTCAATGTCCTCCAAGTGAAACGATACCTCTGGGGGTGCTAGCACCAGGTAGCTATTAGCTCCTGGACTAGTTCTAAATTCTCATTAACTGTTCGATCCGGTGGTGGTGCTGCCATCTATCGGTATATAAAATATTGGAGGCAAGGCACTTAATATGCAGTCCTCGACATAAATACAGTTGTAGTCAGCTGTGACTCTGAATAGGAATAGGAATAGGAACATACATACGCATTTGCAGATGTCACAAAAAAACTCGTTATAAAAAAATCAGGGATGATCATACCGGTAATTCAGTTGTCCAAACACTTTAAGTGTCGGAGATAAATGTTGTAGTCGGAAAGTCCAGAACCGCCAGACCTTACTTATTTTCTAAGTAAAAAAAATGTGTAGGACAGAATAGAGTTAGCATGTGCTTTGAACATACGTATGTTTATGAATTTGTACCTAGGGCCAATTTGCAGGTACTGGGAACTGAATGAACGCAAAAACAGTGATAACCTTACTTATTTTCTAAGTCTCAATTTTTATATTATGATACTCAGGGAACTATTCCAAAACATTTTGTTGGCTGCCAGACCAATCGTATGGGACAAACATCCCGCTAGACACAGTTAAAATTCGCTGTGAGCACGAGAGCGACGTTATTATTCTTGTGCTTAAGCACTAAAAAATATCGTCTGTTTTCAAAGAGCTATATTGTTAACTAGTGGTACCCGGACGGCTTTGCCCGTAAAAGAAAAATTAAAATGTCTTTTGATTTGCCTGTATTTTTACAAGTAATGTATGGTGAATTTTCTCGCCAATTGGCTTGTACCCATGTTACTGTTCCACGTAATGATAATTTCGTAATTTTCTCGTCCATCTTATGAAAATTTTGTTCTTAAAATTGGAATAGAAAAAGAACCACATTGAATTTTCGAAAAATCGCTTCGAGGTGCACATCCCCATGCTACAAACTAACTTTGTGCTAAATTTCATGGGAATCGATCAAACGGTCTAGGCGCTATTCTCGTCACAGAGATCCTGACAGACAGAGGGACTTTCAGCTTTATTATTAGTAAAGAAGCAGAAAACGTAGTAAAAATAACATGAAATAGGGTTTCAGTGAAACCCCGATTTTACGTTTCCCGAATCTACGTTTTTTCCCCACATTTCCACGCTTTTTCATCAGGTCCTAGATATCAGGTTCCCCAGTTATGCCTGCTAACTTAGATCGAGTGCCAATTTTCAGGTAGTGGGTACTATAATGTACGCAAAAAACAGTGATAACTTTTTAACTTAACGTGTCCAGGTTAATAAACACGCGTATGTTCAAAGTGCATGCTAACTCTTTTCTGTCCTACACATTTTTTCACTTAGAAAATAAGTAAGGCATCCTTGGGCTCTTGGACTATTGTACATACGTGCCAAATAAACAAATAAAAATACATTAGAGAGGGATTAAAGTTGAAATTTAAGTTTAAATTTTAATTAGAAATTGCTCGTGAGTGAAATACTTCCAATATTTACTACATGAAAGTAATACAGCCGACTACTTCTAAATTGTAAATATTAAATGAATCTCATTCAAACGTATAACCACCCCCTGTTGTATTTAATGACTTATTCATATTCAGTAATTACCTCTTTTTATAACATTCCGTCGCAAACGTAAAGCATCTAATGTCTGACATAGTTTGCTTCGTAAATGTTCCATTCCGCATTCAAAAGGCATCCCCATACCTCTTAAACAACCCTATAAAATCTGCACAAACGACCCATCGAGCTCGACTTTTCATACTGAACAAGCGGCTTTTATCGTCAAAGGGTAGTGATTATATGAAACTATCCTCGAACAAGCACGTTTACTTGCTTTTGAACAGTAGTTAGGAGAAGAATATTTCTGCCGAAGATAGTTTGAACTGCAGTCACTGTCATTTTAGTGAGGGACTTTGAGCTGTGCCGATTGGAAAATTTTGGTCGTATGTAAAAATATGTGAAATTGAAGCATTAACAAGTTAATGTACAGAATGACTCAAGTATTTGTTAGTAATAATGTTAATAGTTTTGATACAAAAGCGTTTTAAGAGTATTTTTAATTTTTTTATCGATAAAATATGTGCCTCCTTTTTCGTAAGTTGTATTTATTATAAATATGTTTAACATTTTTTTTACAAATATATAACACTAGTGGTACCCACACGGCTTTGCCCGTATTAGAAAAATTAAAAGGTCTTTTCGTTCGCCTGTATATTTACAAATAATCTATGGTGAATTTTCTCTCCAATTGGCTTGTACCCATGTTACGGTTCCACGTTATGATAATTTCGTATCTCGCCAATTGGCTTGTGCCCAGGTTACGGTTCCACGTTATGATAATTTCGTATCTCGCCAATTGGCTTGTGCCCAGGTTACGGTTCCACGTTATGATAATTTCGTATCTCGCCAATTGGCTTGTGCCCATGTTACGGTTCCACGTTATGATAATTTCGTATCTCGCCAATTGGCTTGTGCCCATGTTACGGTTCCACGTTATGATAATTTTCGTATCTCGCCAATTGGCTTGTGCCCATGTTACGGTTCCACGTTATGATAATTTCGTAATTTACTCTTCTTTCTTATATAGTTTTGTTCTTAAAATCGGAATAGAAAAAGAACCACATCGAATTTTTGAAAAATCGCTTCGAGGTGCTCACCTTCATGCTTACACACTAACTTTGGGCCAAATTTCATGAAAATTGGCCGAACGGTCTAGGCGCAATGCGCGGGACAGAGCTCCAGACATCCAGACATCCTACAGACATCCTCCGGACAGAGAGACTTTCAGCTTTATTATTAGTAAAGATTATGTAAGGATGTGTGTAGATTTTATTCTCAGACTTTCAAAGTAAGCCCTCACCGTATTTCCAGGTATACGAAGACTGTCGTAATTATAGTGTTAGGGCTTCTATCCATGAATTTAAATTAAATTCCTTGAAATCAGATTGAAGTTAACTTTGAACATATATAATAGACACCACACACTTTTTTTATATATAAATGCAGGATTTTTTTTCCCAATGTGTTATAGGAGCAGCAAAACGGAGGTATGTTAAGAGTTAAACCCCTAACACTCTCAGTTTTCAGTCTTGTTTGCGATCTGAGTATGGTAATTGATACTTATTGTTTTGCCCAAACTCTCTCTCAGGGAAAAAAGCCCCCCGTCCCTTATGCCGACCTGCCCAAATGAACAAAACTTTGGCGGCGTTGGTTCCATACAATTATAAAGCATGTAGTAGGTTGAAACTCAGAGCAGCATGTCTATGAGCTTGATTATCTGACTGAACTTATTTTTACATTAGGGGGAAATAAATAGTTGTGAGTTAGAAAAACCGGCTCTTAACCGCTCTTAAAATGTGCATTAGTGTTTCAGTTTGGCGTTTTACAACTTTAAAAATATTGAAAGCACAGTAGACAATCTGTAACAAAGCAAAATAAAGTGTTAAAAATCGAGTGACAAACATTTATCTCTAAAATCCTATACAGGATTACGTAAAAAATCATAAAATTAACGTGGATTGCAAGAAATGCTGTCATGAATAATTTGCATTTTTGGTTTGGAAATGTATGGATACATTTAACTAACCGGCTTTCTTTCATTTGGAATTAACAGCCATTAAGTGGTTCTTTGCTAGTCTGAAAATCGCTTTTATTCCAAAAAAGGAAAGCAAAAAATTTAAAAAAGGTTAAAGACTTTCAAGTTGAAGTTTAGATTTCAGCGGTTTGTCAAAACTGACAACACTATAAAAACGAGCTGATGACTTCCTTACTCCAATTTAATGTCATTTTCTCATTATTGGCAGTTTTAATATGATTCAATAGTTTGCTCTCTAAATATCACCAACGATGGCCAAATTGAAACCAGATTTAAAAATTTAAAAAAAAATCGCCAAATTTGTCACAAGTTGGCGACAAAACTTGGCGACCAAAAGACTGGCGATATATCGCCAAGTGTCCGCCAAATTTTAACACCACTTGAGTTTACATCGAAATAAACAATGATTTCCCTCCAAAAGGGGCAAAAGACCCTTTTTGAAGCATCCGAATGCAATCAAAAAGGAAGGTGCACAACTAGACCCCACTAGGAGTCTAAGTACCAAATTTCAACTTTCTAGGACATTCCGTTCTTGAGTTATGCTACAAACATACACATATACGCACATACATACATACAGATGTCACGAAAAAACTCGCTGTAATTAACTCGGGGATCGTCAAAATGGATATTTCGGGTGTCTGTACGTTCCTAGGCACATATCCACGTGTGGTCGGGTTGAAAAAAAAACTCAACATTCATTTGGGGGTGAGCAAAATGGAAATTAAGGCTTATTTTTGGGTGAAAATGTTTTCGCGAATACAATACTTCCTTCATTGTAAAAGGAAGTAAAAATGAGAAGGATATCCTCTTCGCTGACAACACAACCTAAATGACATACAGTGAGATTCCCCATTTGACTTTACAAAATATACCAATCTTTTACAGTTTAATTGCACATTTTGCTGATCGCCATTACAGCCGAGATCACGTATCCACATATTTGGTTCTATCATTGCAATATCTACAGTAAAATATCTCTCCAATTCAAATCGCAACTCCGCCTACACACTCCATCTCAAGAGCTGGCTCAAAGTACTTCCGTCATGAATGACAATTGGGCGGGGCTAAAATGAATCCCCAATGAACATCGTTATTAGATAATAATGCTACTGTATGAGGCAGCGTAAGAGTCAATTATTGGGAAAGCACTCGTCTGAAATACGGATGCAGACACAATCTTCCTTATTTATCTACCCCATGTTGCCACGGCTCGGTTGCATGACTGAAGGGCCTTATCCGAATATCTAGTTTTGCAGGGGTGGCACACGGTAATGAATTAGTTACTTATTCCTTCTAATAGAATGCTTAAGTGGAAAATGACATATGAAACGTTTGTACATACCGTGAAGATGATATAGGAGTTTTAATTCAATGTTTCCAGAAGTGTGTAAGGAAATGCTAGGAGGGTTTGTGGTGGGGGTTAGGGTTAAATATAACAGTAAAAAACACTCTAAATGTTTTGCTAAATTGTTGATTTATAATTGTAACATCATTTGTTGGTGAAGCATTTGATTTGTTATTTTAGTGTTACGTTTTATTACGATGCAACTGTTGTAACAAGCCTAAAAAGGTGCTTTTGCGCATCTGTCCTGATAGGGTCAGAGAGATTGCTCACATGGGTAGGAGAGAATTCTCTTAATAATAACTATGCAATTAAAGTGTGTTGCAAATCTCCGGTGTTTAGCAGCGCTAAACCAGGTCTATGAAATTCGTCACTCTCAAAAAATCCAACACCAACATTGGATCAGCCGAATAATCCAATCTTGAAAGTCCCAGACAATTCAGTATATGTTCGGGGGTGGCCTGATGGTCGGCACACTTCACACAGGTTGGAAAAGTCTTTTTTTTCCATTGCAATAAGTCAATGATTTTAAGTGCCCACTAATGAGCCTAGTGATGGTCGTCTGATCTCGCCTACCACACTTGAGAGATAATGCACCTCCCGGGCATTCGCCTGGTACCAATTATGGGTAGGAGGGACAGTCCAGGAGGACTTTGCATCCCTTTTAGCCTTAGAAAATAGCTCCAAGTAAGTCAAAGAATCAGGTGTATATAGTGGTTCACCAGTCCCTTTTTTAGCCAAGATATCGGCCATCTCGTTACCGTGTACATCAACGTGAGATGGAATCCACTGAAAATGCACCTCTCGAAAAGAAGAAATAGGCTCCAGTTTGTTAATAATAGAAACACCAGTACCATCACCCACTTTATGCCAATTAGAGAGGTACTGGAGGGAACTTCGGCTATCTGACAGAATCCAAACGGCTGAAGAGCCAGGAGAAGACAAAATTGAACCGAGCACCTCATCGATAGCAATAAGCTCGCTTCTAAACACTGAGCAACAGTCTGGATTTCTTCTGCTTAATTTTGTTGCACACCCTTGGAATAAAATATAAACACCACTACCAGAGCAGTTACGTTCATCCTTACTGCCATCCGTATACATTATAATAGAGTCCTCAGGGATATTGTTTATTACTTCTAAAGCCAATTGTTTCAAATAGGCCGGTGCATCTGATTTCTTGTTCACCTGCGAAGGAAGATCCGTGTCAAAAAAAAAAAAAAAAAATTAAAGTGTAAACAAAAGTACTAGGATCGATCCAAAAGTAAGGTTCCGATCACTTTTACATATATACAGCTCTGTCTATTCTCATTGAAATTTACATCGTTGGAAAGACAAAACGTTTCTCTCTTATTGTAAATATTCGCCATCTTTTTCTGTGCATTACTGTCGACGGTCTTAACTACAGTTTCGAGTGTCACAGAATTCCACCACCTTAGTGGGGCATGACACACAAACAATTATTCCGTTATTGATTGCAGTCCGGAGCTCGTGTCTAGTGATTACCACTTGTTTCCTAAGTTTATGGAACACTTTGAGAACCAACGTTTCCGGAGCGACGACGAAGTCAAAAAAAGGGGTGAAACGCTTCTTCAACGGGTTGGTGGTGAATTTCTGTGACTCTCGATACAGAAGTTAGGGAACCGTTGACAATAATACACAGAAAATGATGGCACATTTGTAAAATTGAGGAGAACCTAACTTTTGGATTGACCCTCGTAATAACGCTTAAAGGGACATTTTTGTAAGGTTTTGTATACAGAGACCTTATTTTAATCAGCACAAATATGTTAGCCTTATCTAATAAGTCAGAAAAATCAATTTCTAGAAAGGACGCTGATATTGTAGTTTAGGGGAAGAAATAAAGAAACAAAACGAGGAACTTCAGAAAATGTCCAAAATAGATCAAGTTACTTTGTACCTCTTTTTACTTAAAATTTGTCAATTTCCGTTTTACAATACATACTAACCAATAAGCAGCGTAATCTCTCCTATCATGAAAAGAAATGAGAACAGTGCGCCATCTCTCTTAGGTAGTAGATGCGCGAACACTCGTGTTGGGGTAAGAGAGATTGCGCTGTCTTTTATTAAATTAAAGCCAACGCTAGGATGTATAACACCATTTAGCTTAGAAAGTAAAAATAGAAAGTTAATCGAGCCATTAATAAGAAAATTTTAAGCCAATAGGAATGCAAATAATGTTTGAAAACTTATTCTCAAGCACATAACATACCCAGGAAACAATTACATTGGCGGAAAGATTTTTAAGTGAGCTCAGAAATATATATTTTTCTAAGTTGTTATTTGATAGATGGCGCAATGGCACTGCAAACTAAGTTAAAAAAAATACCAAATTACTTTGCCCTACAATTTCCCATAACTGCTCATTCTCTACTTATTTGCACTTAACTTCAGAAGGTAAATAAAATAATAGTTGAAAAACTAAAAAAAAAATAAAAATAAAAATAAACACGCTTTTGTAGCAAAATGAACTAAAAAGTAAAAAATGATCTTTGGATGATAGTAATTGATCAAACACTTAATTTTTATGCAACAAAAAATCGTGGGGTGCTGTCTATTTACATTTTTGCATGGATAACAAATGGAAGAAATTCAAGACAACAACTGTGCTGATAAATTGCCTGTCAAATAATTGTCTAATCCAGCTAATCCATTTCAGTCATCGATGTATGTGTGCGGAAATCATATTTACATTTCTTTAAAAATTTTAAATACATTTTAGTAAAAGTGTTGGCCAACAATGGCCTAATCAGCAATAAATTGTCAATTGAAGGCTCACCCAAATTTTGGCATGATATTAGTTGAAAACAATAATAACTCAAGTTCTAATTACTTTGAACAATGGAACAAATTTTGTCTGATGCAGAAAAATCAAAGGTTTTTATAGATATTTTTAAATAGTTTCTGCTAGCGCTTTTTAATGTATTTTTTTTTCTTCGCACTGTTGGAATTTAAGCCAAAATATTATTTAAAATTGGAATAAACTAACAATTAATCGATAATTAATTTGACTACAGAATATTGCATTCTCATCGGGCCTGAGGTCGTGTACCGAATTTCAAAAGAATCCGATTGCAGGAAGTGGGCGAAATTTGAGTTGCAAGATTCCGTTACAAGATAAATACAGATGCAGCTAATAAAACGCTTATAAAAAATGACCCTTTTAATTATTTCAGAAGTCCATGGCAGAAAATAAAAACAACGATAAAAAACTTTTTTTTTTTTTTTGCAATCGTACTACAGAGATTATAATTTATTGAGATTTATCTATGTTATATTATGAGTGCCAGTCGTTCTTCTTCTAACAAAATTAGGTTACCTAACAATCATCATATACCAAATATCTAAATAAACTTTCCTGTACACGTTTGAACAACGATACGTCGAAAACAGACCACAACATTAAAGTCAAAGTCATACCCTCCATTCAGCCCCGGCGAAGGTTGTTAGGCTCTGAAAAGAGCCAATTAGAGCTCGTGAAACACTAATGTCACCATAAAGGACTGCTTTTATTATCAGAGACAGTGATTAAATATGTCACGTGTGGTTTTGTGCTAGGAAAAGTGTCGTTAAAGAAGAAATACTGTTTTAAAGTTCTTGTAGCTAAAAATAACACTGCAGTTATTGTTTGCTTGATTCCCGCCAATGATGCAAGGCACAGAAGTATGATGTAAAGTGATAATTTTATATAATTTGAATACATTATATATAGAGGTAGGGGGATGTGGGCAAAGTTAAATGGTTAAGATCACTAAGTTTTTTCAAAATGAACTAATCGGAAATTTGTTCTGAAAATTACAGTGTATGAAGAAAGAACATTGCTTTTTACAGCAATACTTGCGTTGAAACAGTATTTTTAATTTATGGCAGCAAATTTAAGGACCTGTCTTGCATTCACTTTAATATGCTTGCACATTAGGGTGGGCAAAAAAAAATGAAATTTTTGATAAGCAACTGCTAATAGCAAAAATAAGTTGTGCATTCACATCTCAAACAAAAAAAAATAATAATATTTGTGGCTTTAAATCGCGCATTTTTGAAAGGTCCGAAAAATAGGGTAAAACTTGGTCAATTTTCAAGATTTTTTTTTTTACACAAACCCAAATATTTAACATTTTGGTTCTAATCCCGTTTAAGTGCTTCCTTTTAATAGCATTGTAATATATCTTTAAAAATACTGACATTCCTTCACGTATTTTAGTTCTCACATAAGCCGCAAAGTTTAGTGAAATCAACCAAAAATCGACGTTTTTGGTTTATTTTGTACATTGCAGTATTTCTTCTATTAGATCCCAGTTATATTTTTTACAGTAAATTTACACTATACAATTTTTTGCTGGTATTGCAATAACATTGTGTTGCATTAACAACCTAGAAGACACCCCAAGTAGATGATTGCACTTTGTGTTCCACCCTGCATTTCCCAAGAAAAATAATTATTGACTAAACTGCTACATTTGAAAAAAAAAACTTACATTCATGATAACTATTTGGTTTTAAACAAGTTCCTACATATCGATCAAGGTTTGAAGCTGGACTTGTGATTCAATTTTTGTATTAGGAATCGTGGGCATAAAGTTTTCTCCTTAATACATATCTTGTTGCATTCCATAACACCCTACCAACCGACTCCTCCTCCCCAACCCCCACTACTCACTTTAATAACCCTTTTAACAGCCAGAGTGTAAATGAGGAACATTTACTGATTTATAGGTAAGCATCAACTGTTTTTGTAAAATTAAATATTATTAACTTAGAAAGAACTCGGTCGGAAGAAATTGAAGCTTTTTTAATCTGACTTAAAAGAGAGAAAGGAAAATGTGACTTTTCTATCTAGTTCACACAAAACTAAGACGTTTCAGTCATTCACTTTCGTAAACGTGTCAGAGTGCTGGGGCTGTATAATATTTAAACTAAAATGCTGGTGGAATGAAGGCACTTGTAAAAGGTATCTTTAAAATTATGCTTCTATGGTTCGATACAAAAAAAAATTTACCGAAAAGAACAAACTTCCATGAAACATGGACCTGTATGCTTATCTAAAGTTAAAAACCTACAACTCAGGTGTCTGATAAAAAAGGTTTATCCGGTGATTCAAAGAAATGCATATTTTGTTATTTTTGAGAAATAGCTATTGGTCATGGCAGTGAACTAAAGGCGAAATATAAAGGAATTGGATGACATTAGGTTATACAACGAAAAATACTACCAATCCATAAATACGTTGACCAGTCAATTAACTGCTGTAGTTCGAAGTTTCAAATCTTAATATTGATGAAAACAAATCTCATAAAGCTATATGAGATTTTCTTTCATCAATATTAAAATTTGAAGCTCAGAACTACAGTAGTTAGTTGACTGGTCAAGGTGTTTACTTCCTCCGCTTCTGGGATTGTGTGAAAAACAAGGATCTTTTATCCTTTATAGAAACTGTACAATTGCTTAAGTATGTATTCTTAAAAATTCCGTGTCACACACAGAAGGTGGAATTGAATGTAGAACTGTTCAGTGAATCCGCAGAAATTTATTTGAGGTGTTAGAAGCAAGCGATGGATTTATATGAAAAACATATTTTTCAAACATCAGTGCCAAAACTGAGTCGTAAGTTCAACTTCAAACCTTCATCGAAGCGTAGAAACTTGTTAAAAACCATATAGTTGTCAATAACTATTCTTCTTTAGAGTAGAACACAAAGTGCAACCACCAACTTGGGGTGGTTCTAGGTTGTTAGTTCAAGAAAATACAATTGCATTTCCGACAGAATTGTATGGTTCACTGTAACATACAAAATACGCTAAAAAACGTCGATTTTTGGTTCATTTAACGTAAATTTGGAGCTGATGCGCGAACTAAAAACTGTAAAGGATTAAAAATATTTTCAAAGATATATCAAAACTGCATGGAAAGGAAGCATTTTAGTGGGATTAGAATAAACATTTTGAACATTTGGATTCTAAAGAAAATATTTAAAAGCTGACCATTATTATTTTTTTCTTTTTTCAAACTTTGCTGCCAATGCGCGATCTAAAGAAATTAATATTATTTTTTTTAATTATTTTCCCATGCTTAGGATGGCAATACACAACTTTTTTTTTTTTTTTGCTGTTAGTAGTTGCTTTGCGAAAATATCCTTTTTCTCGGCCCACCCTATTGCACATGAGCGCTTGTTGTTGTTACTAATCCTAAAATTCCTCACGGCATAAGGTCCAAATCTTGTTGACTTAAATAAGGTTGAACACGAGACAAAGATTATTGTAATGATCCTTCTAGTCCATACAGTCATGAAATGTGCTTTTTAAAAGCCTGATGACTAAGGCATTTGGTGCAAATAGCACAACTCGTTTTGCCTGTTCCAAACATGAGACACTTCTTATCGAGCTCCAGCAAGCAAATTGACCTCACTCAATCACTCCGTAACTAGTAATACTCATAATTGGATGTACACATATTAAAACGGTTCCGAAACGTTCCTGGAAAATAATAGGCAGCTAATGTGCCCAATTTCAGCCAGTAACATATCTCGCAAAAACCAGGAGTGTTTTCCGCTAAAATTTAGTAACCTTAAGTTATCCTGAAAAATCCAGAACTCTTCCCGTTTACAGCCAGTTGTGTCTTTAGAACTTTCGAGTAATCTTAGGTAGGGATAATATAGCAGTTCCATAAGCAGTATTACAATCTGGGGCAAAGCTAAGCCAGAATTTCAAGTATCAAGCATCTTACTTGATTGCAATTCTTGCAAAGCTACGTAATCCATAGACTTTTTCGCTGCCTTTGAGAACATAGACTAATAATAAGAGTAGACCGAGCTATGGCAACCCTTTTGCTGCTCATAAACCAAACCATGTGACTGGTGGATATCCTAGCAACAGCGGGCGTTAATCGTAGCAGACGATCAACGCCAACGCGAAATAAAAATAAATAGAATTTATGGAACACGGAAGAATGATCTTTTACGGAGTCCGATTTGTAAATTTGTTATTCTAATTTGTAAATATTTTGTTAATAAAATGAGTTTTTCGTTTAGATAGTATTGTGCATTTTCTTTAGTCAATTTCAATAACTCTCTAAGCAATAAAAGATGCAAGCGACCAAGAAGAATCAGCAAACGGTAAGATTTTTACCTACAGTTTCAATTTAAGATACCGATTAGTACATTTTTGCGTTAACGCAAAACGTTTACGCCATTTCGTTCACGCCAACGCTGACAGCTCCAAATGAAATAAAAGATACCGAAAACTGATCAAAAACTATTACTAATGTCAAAATAATGCATAACTAAAAGAAAAACAGTTCAATCTCTGCACCTGGAAGTTTTTTTAATGAAAACACATTGTCGTAAAATACATGTTGAGTGCCAAACTGTAGATAATGCTGCCATCTAGCAGCCATGCTGCCAAAGTCTTCGCCAAGCCCTTCCACTAGTCACATGATACATCTATGAATCAATTTTCTTCATCAGCAAGAATGAGAAAGCTCGGTCTACTCTTATTATTAGTCTATGTTTGAGAACTTAATCAGTCAGGACGAGCAGTAATTGAAACAAAGTCGATACACTTTATAAATACTCTCAATTAATTTCTAAACAGGGAGCTATAAATATTTTTCACAACAGAGAGAAGTCTGCATTTCTGCAACTTGTAGCAATTCAGGAAACTTTTTGACAATGATATTTGATATTTCCAGGAAGTAGATAAAAACCGTTGAAATCCGGAAACGTTGCACGGAAATACTCAGTAACGTTTTGGAAATTTCATACAATGTAAGAAGGTACCAATGGAGATGAATTTCATGGGACTGAGGATTCAGCTAATCGTTCCTGGAAAATAACGGGCAGCTAATGTGCCCAACGTCTAAGAGTAACATACCCGGTAAAAACAGGAATATTTCCGGCTAAAAGTCAGCTTCTGAAAAGTCATTTCCTTTCTGAAATTCACCCAGAATATTTCTCAGAAGTTTAGAAACACAACAAAAACCAATCATATTTCTAGAATAATTCAAGAACCTTAAGAAAAAGTCCTTATGCATGTTTAAAGTATTACATTGGTACCTTCAGGATTTACCAGAAAAGCTCCTAAAGCAAATATGGCCTAAGCTAAGGTACAATTAGAAGCAAATGTCGAACAGTTCAATTGCCTGCATTTTTTGTAAATATACGCAATCCATAGAATGAATTTCGCAGTTGTTTGCGTCTCCGTCAATCTGTTCTTACTGTGCTGAAGGCGAAGCGTTCAATAAAGGAGTTGAATGTATTTTTACACTTGTAGATATAAATGCTTTTCACGACAGTGAGAAGTTTGTATTTATTAAACTTTTATCACTTTTTCGCAAAACATGCTTGTTTTCCCCAGGAAGTTGACGGAAACCTTTGAAATCTCGGAATGTTGCCTGAAAATGACCCGGGACGTTTCGTATATTCAAAGTGGTTTTATCATCAGCGACAATCATAATTATTAAGCATTTTAAGCGAACTTAAATTCATAATTACAAACATATGAACAAAACACATTAAACAAGACACGGATCAATCTTTTCCGAGAAACGGGAAACTCATTTCACAAAACTCTATCTCGGTTATTTATTTCCACAAAAAAAAAATGCAATTTCCTAATATGTTTTCAATTGTGTTGCCCTGCATGCGCAAAGCTTAAGGAGGTCATAAATCACCTTCAGTCACAAAGAGCTTGGTCCAAAAATACGGTTTTCATTTAAATATTAATAACCAAAGAGGGAAAAAGTATGCTTCGCCAAACACATATTTCGTCCAACATCCGTTTTAAATGAACGTTTTAATAAAAGCTGCGAGCGACCTCACTATGCTAAAACACTCAACAAATCTAACCCATCATTCATGCAGAGTCGCCTGGATGACAGTTCGCGTGACCTGTTAGAATGAGAAGCTTTTATGATAGCTATATGCGTAAAAATAATCACCCTTTGTTGCTTTTTACTAGTTCGTTTCGCATGAGCTTAATATGACCGTGTTTAATTAACCGTCCGTAAATCTTTTAGACCGATGCTTCATTGGCTTCTATATTAAGGAACATAAACGCCCTTAATAGGCAGTGTGAAACATATTACCTCATGTTATCAGTACAATACAAAACATGTTTTTTCAAGAATCAAATGCATTAAATCCAGTAAATACTCTAACGATTTCAAATTAACATTCAAAGCCATACAACAAAACATTGCGTGCGAATCAGTTACACGAATCAAGTAAAAATGCACAAAATGTTTCATATGAATCTTTCTCTGTGACAAGCTGAAAAAAGTACGTTTTCAACTCCTCTGCCCTGGACTAAAAACGCGAGAAATGGTTGAAGTAAATATTTTTTCTTTATGTTTGAGGATTACGGATTTAGAGCTTTTCCTAAAGTAATTTTGTTCATCACGTAATTTAAACAAATTTTGTTTTGAAACAACATTCACTTTTTAGCTCTCTACTCGCTTCACGATACAATATTTCATTTTCTTAAACTTGAGCTTAGGGAACTTTCATGTGTTTCATAAAGGATTAAAGTACAAAACGAAATTGGAATTATTTACTTAGTAAAAGCTTATAAAAAGAGTCAGCTGGATCACGTATAAAAGCATATATTTAAGATAAAATTCAGTAGTTTTACCATACACCCGGGGTATGGTTCAAATGTAGAAAGATGAAATAATATTTATTTTTATAAATTTCAACCATGACGGAAAAATTACCGAGTAAAAGATAATTATACAAAGTAGCAAAAGATAACTAAACGCCATTTTCTGAATAGACTTATTACCAAAAAGATTAATCGCTACATTTAAAATAAATACCAAAAAAAAATTAATAAATATATAGTTTAAATTTCATAGCCTTGCTCTGATTTGTGTTTCCGTTAAAAGAGAAGAAATTTAATTTTCAGAAATATAAGACAACGGCAACGAAAGAAATTTCCTTATTACATTTTCTAACACATATATTTTTTTTTCATTACCGATAACGTAATTTTTTGTAGCAAAGGACGTGTGGTGGTGTGTCCTTCCATACCATTATCAATAAATTTACAGATTTTTTTGTGCCGCATCATTTTTGTTTTGATAAAAATTGGTGTGCAATGTATAGAAATATTTTATTCTCCAAAACAATGTTATTTTTCCCTGAAGTTTTTTTCTGAGATGCAGCCATTTCTTCGCACTGCGGATTAGTAAAATTTAGCATTTTTGGCCCTTTTCATAAAATCTCAGAGATTGATCTTTAATTCTTGTATAAAGAGAAAAAAATTCTGTTTATCTTAACTAGAAAGTTTCCGAGATCAAGCCATGGTTCAAAAAGTTCAGTTTTCGTCATCCGAGTGCAAGAAAGCTCATTAGAAATTTACAGTAGGAAGAGGAGATTTTTTTCCCTGTCGGATTCAATTATACATACCAGAATACAAAAAACAGGCTGTTATTGGTAGTTCTTAGTTGTAAAAAAAAGCTTAAACTTATGAAAAAATGAAAAACATAATTTTTCACCCTCAAGAAATACTGTGGGACAAGTGATAAAATTTTTAAAATGCTTGAGTATATAGCTGTTACGTTGCTCTTTAAAATGAAATGAGATTTGACTTTCTGTTATGGGAACTAGAAGATATATATGCCTTAAAATATTGAAAATACTTGTAAGATCTTTTCACACAAATTAAAGCAATTATGAGCATTTAGCAAGGTCTCTCTGTGAAAAAAGCTTTCAAAATATTTATTATTAAGTTTAAACTGAAAATATACCGAAAAGTGGTCACAATTAACTTGAGGTTTGAAACATCTTGAAACGTTTCAACTAAATTTATTCGAATTTTAGATTTTATACTGTTACTGTTAGCGGGTAAAACAAAAATACAATTGGACTCCTTTGCAGAAGTGGCTTTATTGAAATTTCGGACGATTTTCTTGATATTTTAGGTTGCTGCAAATATTTCATTTAAAATTGTGCTTCTAAAATTAAATTCTTCTCTTACGGACATGCAATTAAATTTCTCAGGTGATAGATATTTTGCCCGTTTCTGATGTTCGTTAGTGACAATTCTTCTTTTATCATACAAACAAGAGACACAGGTTTACCACTTATTACGTAACTTTATGTAACACGAAGCATAGAAAATGAGAAATTAAAATTGTATTGTCGTTGCGAAATTAGCGACTCATTGGAGCCTAATGCTACAGCTTTTTATCTTTTTCAAAAAATAGTAATTGATAATTTGCAACCACTTTCATTTTCTAAAAAATAATCAAAAATAAAAGTAGTAGTAAAAAATACTATTCCGATGCGTCAACTTCCCAATATATGCGCCAGAAGCTTTCAATTTAAGATTTTTAAATGCAAATTCAGTGCCATTTTTTCATTATTGGCCATAGAAATTACAAATTAACCCTTAACAGGGGAGGTGCGGTCTCACAGATCGCTCAAAAGCTCATCCGATCACCCCTATTTCATTTTCAGTTTCATTGAATGGTTTTTCCCAATAGCTTTCTGTTTTGCAACCTTGAACATCCCCCTCGCTTATCAGTATCTTTAGGCAAGCGCATCTGGATTAGATTTCATTGCATACTTTAGAAGCGGTCTGTGAGACTGCACCTGTCCTTCAGTGTTACTATTTTTATCAGTAGTAGACATTAGGATCTTAACGTTAGAGCCGCGTATATAGGTACATTTATCTTACTCGCGTTATGCCGAAGAGATGCAAAATATTCTAGATGAGGTTCAGAGTTGTTTGAAATGTTCACAAACGTTATGCAATGATGTTCTAGGGACACTGTAGGCTGAATTATTCCTCAAAATACGACGCGAAATATTAATAGTTAAAGGGCTGTTAAAACTTTCCCTTAAATTGATATAATCAATTTTCTGGTGCTAAAATGTTCTGTATATATTAAGCAACTAAAATGAAATCCTTAATACATAATAGATGCATTTTTATTACGAGTAGTTAGTTATTTACTGAAACATATGATTTTCTCGAAAAATCTTAAGACTCGAGCAAAATTTTCTAGGAAGAGTATATTTCGATTCAAAATTCAAAAATATTTTTTTCTGTGCTAGGAAAAATTCAAAGATCATCTGAGGGAAATTACAAAACTGTATCTTAATTACAAGAGTTCGATGATTTTTTTTCAAACAGAGCAAGCTCTGAGACCTCACGTCCCCTGTTGCGTCCTACTTTTCCCCCTCCCCTGTTATGGGTTAATGGGATCAGTAACAGAAATGTGAGAAAGGCAAGCCTTCCATTGCACTGTAAAAGCATTTTGGAAACGTTCCTGGAAAATGATGGGCAACTGATGTGCTCAATTTCTGCCAGTAACATGTCTCTCAAGAAACAGGAACTTTTTCCGCGAAGTGTCAGCAACCTTTCAGAAATTATATTTGGAACTTTATGAAGAATTGGAAATCTCGGGAAATTTCACGAAAACTTAGGTAAGTTTACTGTAATATCTTGCCGCCTTACTGTCTTACAAAGAAAACTTCAAAAGAGTTATCGCAAGTATGACCAAATTTAAGACAGAATTGCAAGTAAGTTTCAAGAATCTATCCTCTCATCCATCCACGGGCACGAAGTGGCCAATAATCTAGCTAAAGAGGGTTGCAGGATTTCAACAGCTCCATCATCCACACCTACCTTTTTGGAGTTATACTCCCGAGAAAAATAAAAAATCTTGGGAGAGTGGAAACTACCCCCCAACAATAATTGGTACAAGGGATCAACACCGGGTTTGTCCCTTGACCTCCCGGGTGGCAGACGTACTGGGACTGCTATCTCAAGACCTGCTAGTGGTCACATCAAACCAGTGCCTCACTTTCAACGAAGACAGGAAAACTTTCGCCACCTGCACCAAGTGCCTAATTCATCAGGCTTCTCCAGTTCACATTTTGAATTGCATCGGACTCTCTACGGAGGATCTCTTTAGCAATCCCCTTTTAGTCTTCAACTTCCTTAGTCAACGAGATCGTGGATCTTGTCTGACTCCGTCAGACAGTGAGGATAAGCAACAACAACAACAATATCGCCTGCATAGCTGCGGAATCCAGAGACTTATCCACTCTTATTGGGAGCTTAGTCGGTCCGGACAGACCGTAATAAAACAAAAGCCGATGCACTAAATAAACCCGCTCAGTCAATCTTTAAACTAGTAGCTAAAACTATTCTTTACAATGGTGAAAAGTCTGCACTCGTGCAACTTGTAACAATTCAGGAATTATTTTTGCAAAGATATTTCACTCTACGGGGAAACAGATGAAAACCTGTGAAATCCCGAAACGTTCCACAGAAATAATCAGTGGTGTTTTGGAGTTTATTCATAGTGTAGTTTTAAAAACATCCACTGGATAAGCTTGTCTGAACTGCTTAAAAATATTTAAAAAAACTTTTTATTTTAAATATTGTAAGGAAAGAATAGAAAAATAAAAAACTAAAGACAATGTTTTTATTAACTCATGTGATGCCAACATGAATCGTAAATATTTTTTTGACTCGTCAGTCCTTATGCTTTCAATGCATGTTATCAGAAAAATGTATTATCTTAATAAAAAAAAATATTGTTCAGCATAAGTATGGTGACTGGAAAAAGTACGAAATTTAGAAGCCAGTATATCTATCGTCAAGATATTAATGCATATCTTAAAACAGCGTCTGTTTGACAGAGGTCAAAATTAAAAAATAAAAATAATAAATAAATAAAAAAACCTCTTGTGTCTTTTTTCAAATTAAGTGTTATAAACAATTTAATAAAAATTTAAAATTTTTTTTTACAAAAAAATATATTTTGTAAATATATTTTTAACGAATTTGATTAAGTGATACTTCGTCAGGTAATAATCCAGCCCACTCAGCCTGTGTTAAGCAGTGCGTAAAAGTTATTACTGAACGACTTCAGAGGCTTATTATTTCCTTAACACATTGAAATAACAAAATAGTTTTCCTTTTTTAACACGTTTTTATTAGCTTCACTTGTATGCTTGTGAGTAACTCTCCTTTGGACTAAGAACTAGTGGCTTATTACTGTTAGTACATTCCACCACTTTATGAGCATTCGGGGCCGAGCGGTCTAAGGCGCGGGTCTTCGCTGACGTTCACCTCCGGGTATCATTGGGCATACGTTCTAACCCCGTCTACACCGAAATTAAATTTATAATTTTTCGACTCAATTTTCGCCCAATTTTTGTGATCGGATTCTTTTAAAATTTGGAATGCAACCTCAGACCCGATGAGAATGCAATTTTCTATAATCAAATTAATTTATTAACGATAAGTTATTAGTTTATTCTAATTAACACGCTTTTATTAGCTTAACTTGTATGTTTGTGGGTCCAACTTTCCTTTGGAAAAATAGCCAGTGGCTTATTAGAATTACTTACAACGCACAAATCAGAGCTGCGGAGTGTAACAGTGTTTGCACATGAATTTACCAGAAAGCGATCAACACGTCTGATGCAAATAATGCAATAGAATACTAAGATACGTTCCATTATAAAAATCGAACACACGCACAAAGATTTCATTTAAGAGTTACAAGTGTTAGCAATATTTAGTATCTAAATCTTATTTGAAAAAAAAATAATAGTTTAAAAACTAAAAAAAAAATGCACTAGTAGCAAAATGAACTAAAAAGTTAAAAACAATCTTCAGTCAATTACTTCATATACTTGTCATCAAATCACTTTAGTAGCAAAATGAACTAAAAAGTTAAAAACAATCTTTTGATAACAAGTATATAAAGTAATTGACCAAACACTTAATTTTACTGCAACAAAAAAAAGCGTGGGGGGTTGCCTATTTACATTTTTGCATGGATAACAAGTGAAAGAAATTTAATACAACTGATAAGAAGCCCCCCACGCTTTTTTTCTTACAGTAAAATTAAGTGTTTGGTCAATTACTTTATATTCTGGTCATCCAGAGATAATTTTTTTACTTTTTAGTTCATTTTGCTACTAAAGCGAGTCTTTTTTAGTTTTTTTAAACTATTTTCAAGGGCAACATCACAGCTTTTTACTCAAGCATTTTCCAATCTTTATCGCATTTTCCGAAGGCCTTAGTTTGGGAAGTGAAATGGAAATTTTTAATTTATTCAAAATTTTAAGCAATTGTTTTATAATGAAGGTCTGTTAGCACCAGCGTATTTCTTTCTATGCGTCCAGTATGCATAATTAAGCGCTACTGGAAAAAATAACAATCCACTGTAGGTCCTTCATCAACTTTTTTATGCTCGAAATGACGGAAAGGACTTAAAAGCCCCAATTTCACACCGGACATTTTCTAGTTACGCATACCTTTACTACTTTCTTTTTATTAAAAAATAAAAAAAAATTCTTACAGTTTTGTAATAAGATGTCTTTTAGCTTCCTACTAGTTTAAATGAACTTACTAGAGCTCTTAGACCAAAAAAAATGACTTATCACAAAAACATTTTTTTTTCCAAGAAAAAAATGAAACTGTTTTATTGTACAGAACATTGGTGGTTATTACCGACCAAATTTCTTTAAAATAAAAAAAGGGTATGCCGCAACCTATTTCATTATTTAATACGATTATTTCTGGTATTCTTAGTTTAACTGTGATATATATATTAATCATTTCTTTCGATATTATTATTTTCCCTACAATCACCGATAAGTTTAAATTCGTATAAATATCATGAGTACATGCTTACACAAATTAACTTATTGATTCATTGAAAATGCGTATGCTCAACAAAAACTGATCATTATATAGGGGTAAATTAAAACATTTTCCTTATAAACTTGAGCAATTTGAGCAAGCTAGCATATTCAGGACCTTAATTACGATACTAAATTACCTGCAACTACGCTTGTTAAAGCTGATTAAAGGAATCCCTTTACAACAATTAGTGCCTCCAGTCAATTTAATGAAGTTAAACGAGCAGATATGCGCTTGCCAGTTCAGAATACGCTGTAAAGTATGGAACAGTATTTGAAATTATTTGTGACACCTCCTCGATAATCGCACATGTGGCTTTAACACCCTTTTGTATCCACCATTACACTTGTCGAATTTAATAAAGCACCGTTATTGAACAATCCCGTTTATGGCAAAACTTTATGTGTGGCGTTTGGATAGGGTATAACTGTTGTATATATGTATTGCATAATGGAAATTTTAGACTTCTTGAAATTGTTTGACTAAAAGACCGGTTATCTCCTAAGAGTTATAGCCAGTGCTGCGGGGTCGGAGAGAAAATGACTGACTGACTCTGGAACTTGAAAGCCTTTGACTCCGAGTCCGAGATTTTTACCCCAAATTTTATCTAATCTTGTGCCATGAAGTCAGTCGGACTACGGTTCTGCAGACTATGTAATTGGTTAGAACATGTAATTGCATCTTTAACCTTCACTCGATAGTCTATTTTTTTTTTGGTTATTAAAATCTAAATTTATATGCAAAACACTTTTTCAAAGTAAATTTTGGTAAGTTAACTTTATTTTCAACTAGTTGCGAGACACAACTTTTCCCTAAATATAAGCTAAGGGTCATTTTAAGCCCTTTTTGCATCCTAAAATACAAAATATTAACGCTTCGATCCTTTTTCGGCATTCGAAAACACCATACAACCCTCTTTGGGTGCAAAAGTATCTCCATGCCAAATTTGGTCCAGATCCGACATAAACTGTGGATTTATAGCGGGAACATATGCACACATACAGGGTGTTTCGTTTTAACCTGCAAGACCTTTATTTTCGCAACCGTTAGTTCTAGACGTATACTTCGAGTTGCAAAAATATTTAAAATCAGATGCAGAATTCAGATATTGAAAGTTTGAAGCAAAATTAAAATTGGGTCACAAAATACAAAATTTAACTTTTTATACGGGCCCCAGGTCCCCTAACTAATATTTAGAGAAATAAGCTCCATTAAAAACTATTACTGACACAAAAAACTTGACATTTGTGCGGCCAAAGGAGATATTTCATTTTAAAGTTTTAAGGGACCATACAGAAGATGAGATTGGAAATTACCGCCCTTTCAGAAGAATGACAGGTCGTCGAAGAACGAAATACAAGGTATTTATACTTTTCATTGCTATTCAAAAACAAATGCCAATGTTTTGCCGTGATGCGCCAAAACACACTACAAAACCTCGAACAATTTGAAAAACCACTCTCTATGCACTAAACATTTGTTAACCGCTATATTTTTCCCGTTAGTTGTTATTGACGGCGAGTGAAAAGTTGTCTAATGACAAAACGCTGCGTTTCATATCTCGGTGAATATTGGTCGCACTAATTGCAAACTTTTTGCGTTGGAATTATTTTTTGCTGGAAATTATTTCCCTAAATATAAACTAGAAGACCTAGGGCCCGTATAAAAAGTTAAATTTTGTATTTTTTGACTAATTTTTATTTTCGCTTTAAACTTTCAATACCTCAATTCTGCATCTGATTTTGAACATTTTTGCAGTTGGAAGTATACATCTAGGAATAACGGTTGCGAAAATAAAGGTCTTGCAGGTTAAAACGGAACACTGTATATGCAATCATACTTATATTTGTTCTGATTTTTTATCTGAATTTAATATAGAAACCATTTTTTTAATAATCGATTCTAATCTAATTTCTATATCTAATAAGTTCCAATTTGTATTATGAATTTTCGAGCATAAAATATGTATGAATTATGATTTGTTCATGTTCTTTGAGATGTCAATATCCTAATATTTGCATGTTTTGAAGCAATCAAGGTTGCTTGTTATTTTTACTTGACCGTTGAATGACATTATATCATTTCCGAGTTCCATCGACCTATTCGCACGTGTGTTTCTTCGGGATGGTGTTGGCTGCGGTGGCTCCCCGCCGCCAACACGAAATTAATGCCTGGGGCTTAATGCTAGATTTTGTTTGCTGGATTTTATTTTATTTTTTTTATTACAATGACCTCATCAAAATTTTAATTTGAAGTAAAAAGTATCTCCTTAAAATTAAAGGTAAAACATTCTAATTATTTTTGACTACAGAAAGAATAATTTTACCACTTTTGCAAACACCAACCTTGCGACTTTTAAAGCAACGCAAAACTTCATTGCCCGTTAAAAACAACATCATTTGTCTTTCAGGGCGAATTTCGAGGAAACAAACCTGACACTTCAAATGAAATTTGAAACACTCCGATCAAACTTCGTTGGTCCGAACCAACTTCTGATCTTACAAAGAAGAAGCAGTTTTTCCTTAAATATCGGAATCCTTAGTTTTGGCGTAAGCGGTGTGGCCAGAGCAGGAATTTTCAATGCCAGTGACAGCGTGATTGATGACTGCCCCGGCGATTGAAATTCCTCTTGCATACAGAAGTGAAGCACAGCGCACGATTTTTCAACTTTTTTTTTTTTTTCAAAAACCGATCCACTTTTACGGAGAAGAATTTGTTTTCAAAGATCAATAAAGGCTCGCTGGTAAGCGTCGTAAGCCAATGATGTCCGTAAGTATAGGTTAATGTATGCGAAGTTACTGGGTAATACTAAGAATTCACAAGTTTTGAGATCAGAAAACCTGCAGGCTTTCTGTATTTAGCAGTCTATTTTATTGTTTCGAATGATAAAACGTCGAAAAATTAAATTCCTACATTAAAACCAGTTTAATTTGAGATAAAATAATACCCAAAAAATTTATATTTTCAGGTGCTGACACACACAAAAAAAAAAAAAAAAAAAAAAACCACGATGCTAAAAATATTTGTGGCTTAAAATTGGATATAAGTGACGTTATCTGTATGTACTAATCTGTAAGGGAGACTATTGTACCTTAGACCACTTCTAAAACTTTTTGATTTTCAAAACAAAGAATACGATTTTTATGGTTTTTAGTTATTAAAACTTAACTTCAAGCCTTTTTGAATAAGTAAAAAAGTATTTCGGATTATAAAAATTTATTTTTCAATATTTGTATAATTTTCACAAATGTTATGTAATTTGGTCCATGGTACATGATGCTCGCGTACCTTGAGATAGACCTCTTGTACTTGCTTAACTGCATAACTTACGTTGTATTCAAGTTTATTGGACCCACTTTCATTCAACTTTCTTAAATGACTAGTAATGGTTGACCTGCTCACTTTGAATACTTTTTCGGCCTCTCTAAAAGTCATTTTTTGTCAGAAGCAGTACTTCTTACTGTTTAAATAGCATTTTGCAATGCCTCAACATGTACTGGATCCCTTTTGATTCCAATTTTACTTCGAGGCATGATGAAATCCTACCTAAAAAAAGAATCACTACAATCTAATGCACCTACTGTATCTTGATCCAGGGTTCAAGGTACAAGATGGAACTCGGTTTCAAGGTACACGAGGGTACATGTTTATACAAAAATGGCTACCCTAACCTAACAGCTACGTAAAAAGTAAAGACTAAATGTTGAATACACTAATCGAGAGATAGGCAACAGATATAATATTCAATCAGTTGGGTAACACTAGTCTTAAAAAGTCCAATTTCATTTAAGTAACACTGGAATCATTAATTTTTGTTTGCACAATTCACAAAACAATCACTGTCCACATAAAAGCAGGAGTTTCAATCTACAACTCACTCCGGCAGGTGGAAAGACTGTCATAGCTGACATAGTACCGCGATTCCTCACTAGGTAAAAGCGATAGTTGATTAGAGTGCATGACGCAAGGTACACCATGGTCAAGGTACAACAGTCTCCCCTACATTAAAATTATATAAATGACAAAAGTGAGAATTAAAGAAAAAAATACAGTTTTAAAAATAAAGCAGATGTTTCATAGTTGACACATAATTGTAGAACAACAAGATCATAAAGTAATTAAATAGTTTTGGTAAAATAAATACAATGTATTAAAAAAATCAATCATTCCTTTTTTTAAATAAATCAATGTGCCACAGCACGTGTTTTCATCAATCACATTATTTTTTGCAAAAAAAAAAAAAAAAATCCTTTCCCATTCGAGCGATGCTTTATTACGCAGCATTTGCAATTTTTTAGGGCACACTTTTGCGTATCAAACGATAGTTGCTAATTAGTACTCCACAATAACTACGGAATTTAAGATAATTATTCATTCAAGTAACAAAAGCAGTCCTTCCTAAAAAGCATAACATAAATGACGTGCATATTGCAAACGTACGTATTTGAAATTAAAATTTTAAATTTTGGTAAAATAAAGTCAATCCTGCGGAATCCCGGTGTCAAGCGGAATTTGCTCCTTACGATCCTGAAATCCCGCGAGACTGAGATCGGCTCACAATTGGAAACACTATTTCCAATGCTGTGTCAACTACTGGTAACTTTACATTTCCCTTCGTTTAAAATTTAAATAAAAAGACAAAATATTAGGTGCTTTCATAATAAATAGAGTTTATGTCCGAAACAACTTCTATTACTCGATTAAGTACTTTTTCAGCAACATACCAAAATGTGGCTAATGTAAAACCTTAACAGTTCTGATGAAACTGAATCCAAAACAACACTTTAGTTATGTACTTTCTTATTGATTAGACGTCGTATTGCAAGCAATTATTATACGAGGTTTTCTCATTGTTTTTCTTTTCTTCAATGATGAATACTAATGTAAACTAATGGCTCAGTCACTACCCCTTTCGCGACTGCCCATCAATAAAGTCGCTAGAATCTGAACCATAATCAATCACAATATCCTGCTTTCAATTGCATTTACATAAAAGGGCTTCCAACGAATCTATTATTGGAAATAACAAATTAGTTTTAATGGTGTTACATAGAAGACTTATTTTCCTAAGGGTATTCATTTTTAGTTACAGAAAGGACCTAAAAGAAAGACTACATAGAATAAAAGAAGCAAATAAGAAGTAAACATTTGATAAAGTATAGCTTTTACAAAACATGCTTTGGAAATGCATGTCTTCAATAAGAATCTAAATTTGTGAACTTGTTTCTAAATTTAATTAAAATGTGGTTGCGAACATCAACACTATTTTTATTCTTTTGGTTCTGATGAAAAAAAAAAATCTGTTGAGTGGTACATACATATGTAATAGCTAGTCCTTGGCGTCACAAAATGTTGTGAGAGCTGCAAAAAAAATCCAGACTGTTTCAGCTGTCGTAATATTCCCATAGTTCATGATAATGTTGTGACATGCTTAAAAAATAGTTCTTAAAACTTAAAAATTTAAGTAGTTATAAAACTATTCGGAAAAGAAGAGAAAATTTCCAAATATGGGCCAAAGTAGCCCGCGTTTACGATATCTGTAAAAAAAAATAAATAAAACGAATAAAACAGGGAAAGTTCCCGCTAAAAGATAGTAATTTTATGGTAATTAACTTGGAATATTTCTCAAAAACCTCCCCAATCAAAGCCAGTTATGCTTAAAAACACAGAAACCTTCAGTGAAATCTTATAGATGTATATAGTACTAGCTTGTCACCTTCTCGACTTTCCAAGAAAACTCCTGAAGCAAATATGGCTGAAGGTAAATGAAAGCAGTTCCTTCAAAGCCACAATAGATGGAGCCACAACATACATTTTACCCTTGATTGGGGCAAAGTCAATCCGGAGTTACCCTCTCCAAGCTGAAGAAGAAACACTTAATAAAGAAGCTTAATATAGTTTCACACTGGTAGCTAAAAATATTTTTCACCGCAGTATAAAATCGGCATTCATGAACCTTGTTGCGATTCAGGAAACTTTTCCGCAGAAAATCTTGTTTTCAACTGGAAATTGGTGTAAGCACTTGAAATCCAGCAACGTTACCCGGATGTAATCAGTGACGTTTCGGGATTTTTTACAGTGTAGTTCAAAAGCCCGATTGTTTCGGCCATAATGTTTCATCACTCATTTTACATGTATAAACATTCCTATTAAATGTATTTTTTTTCCATGCAAAGCAGGTGATAATTGTTACAAAATGCCGAAAAATCTTTAAATGAAGAAAACTATCCAAACTGTTCATTAAAATGTGGTTATTATGTTGCTAAAGTAATAAAGTAACCCGTAATATTTTTATTGCATTTGAACTTTCTGCTTGTTCTGTTTAGTCTGAACAGTTAATTGACTATGATAGGACTGATAATTGCTAACTAGTTTATTCTAATTTATTTATTTAAAAAATTAACATAATAAACACGGAATTCGAATGCCATTATTTATAACATTTTTTAAACTGCCCCAATGGGGTCGTTTCCCAAATTTTAAAAGTATTTTTCTCTCAAAGAGCATGCTTAAAAACATAGGACCTGTCGATTTTTTTAATAATTTTAACATAAAAAAAACTTTAATCGGTGCACTTTCATTGTTTACGCTTTTTTTTAGAAGCTAAACAGCTTCACATACATAGAGGACTGCGTGCCAGGCGCTTTGCCTCCGGACATACACATGAAAGATGTACAATACGAGAGAAGGAAATAGCACCCAGGGCACCGGCGGGAATCGAACCCACAACCTCCGGCTTAGAAGATGAAGCTTCTACCACAGAGCCACGGAGGCCCCATTGTTTACGCTTCTGCCGACGACATCACAAATGATGAAATGCCGTTCATTGTTGCCATTCGCAGAACGTAATATTTAATTTGCTTCTTTACTCACGTGTACTGGCAACGATAGGGTTGATGGCAAGCGTAGAGCGCAATATTTAATTCGCTTCTTTGATTATCATAACGTGGAATCGCGGCAGGCAGATGTGCCAAAAGTACATCATTTGTGACGTTATAAAGACCACGCATTGTTTGAAAAATAGGAAATTTTAAAAAAAAATTAATTAAAAATAACTTTTGGGAAAATTAAAGTATTTTCTAGCTCCATGTTTTTTTTTCTTTTTTTTTTTTTTTTTTGCTTATTCTATCAATTTCATCGACTAAAAGTGATACTTTTGACTGAAAGAAACAACCTCATTCCCAATTTATTTATAACTTCATACAATTCAATCAAAAGCAGTTTTGAATAGCAAAATCTAATAATAAAACTAGAGCATTCAACATCGACATAAAAACACAAAATAAAAACTCAATGCAAAAGTTATCCATTTCAATGCCCAACACTTCATTGTTATAAATTTTTACGAGGATTCTTTTCAATTGCGTGCTTTTGAGAAGAAAATTAAGTTTTTTTTTTTTTCCTTTTCACTTGGAAACACGTAGCCTTGATGCTGTATTTCAAACAACTGAGCACAAAACAAACTGACTGAATTTGATGGATGGATTCAAGAAAGTGCTCTGCTCTATTCAAAGAAGAAAGATTGGATATGAAAGTCCTTTTATTGCATTTTCCTAAGGTTTGCTTACATTAATATCGGCTGGCAATGGATGAAACCTTTGTTTTTTATTAATGAGAGTGTAGACAGCTGATGCGTTGCTGAATAACTATACCCAAAGTAAACAACATACTAGTATCTTACTAAGAAAACTTTAAAATTAATTGTTTTAGTTTTGTGCCCTTGTTTATAAGCCATGTAGATATTTTTGCGCCTTTAAGCACTTGTAGATAGGAGCGGGGGGATAGGTACATCTGTATATATAGAAATGAATGTTTGTATGTATGTCATCCATGAACTCAAAAACTACCCGGCAGATTTGGCTGAAACTTTCACCGTTTGTTATTTTTGGTACTGGGAATGTTTATAGACCAGTTCGAAAAAAAATCCGATTGATAGTTCCTTTTTTATTCTAATTTAAGTCACAATCCATTGGATAAATACGAATAAAATTATCGGCTGCAGAAATTAATTCGCGTGAAAGATCTCATAGATAAGAAGTTTGCTGTTGCCATTTTTCCTGAGTTTGAACAAATAAATTTTTTTTTTATTGTTTTATGGCTTTTCATGCAACGGGGGGATTTAAAACTTTTTCTATTTGATATTTTTAGCGATTGATTGATCTTGCAAACTGCGTGAGTACAAAATTTGAGTATAGTCACGGCTTCATTTGATACCTGGACCGATTATTATGAAAATTGCTATGTATATGTATTTTTTCACGGAGAAGGTGCATAATATGCTCATTGAAACCACTCGCCACCAGGTGGCACTGCAGAGTAGCAACTTCTGCCCCGTTCAACCGATTGTCATGAAAATCAGTATAATGATGTATTTTTTTGTTGGCGTAGCAACGTGCGTCGGGTACAGCTAGTTTTCAATAAAATTCGAAATCTTGCCAAAGGAAAGCCGTCAACTCTTTTGTATAACAAAGGCTTCCTGACGAATTAATGTATAGAAAATATGGTGTTATTGTAATCAACCACTTAAATGTTAATCGATAGAATTTTGGCGGTATTTCAAAATTTTTCAGAAAAAATCATGATTTAAAGTCTTACTACTAGGAATGCCCTACATTAGTAAAACAGAAATTTTCTAAAGTGATGGACGGAGATGGGGGTGGGGGGCGCACGAGGAAGAGACAATGGAGAAAAAGATGACAACTTGATGATTGAAGAAAATGTGAGTTAAGTAGGCAATCTTTTATTGGCATGAGAGAAATTTCTTTATTCAAATTAGAAGAGAATAGAATAACAAAAAAGGCTTTTTTAGGAAGTAAAAAAACCGCAATGGTTAAGAGCAGTCCTACTGGCTGTCCTCAGACGAACTAACAATAGCTTTATTAACTACGTTTAAAAGTACAAGGATGAAAAAAGGAAGGAGTATACTGAAGTGAAAAATCTCGACTCTGTAAATATACTATTGTCAAATAGGTAAATGAATAAAACATTGAGAGTTTCTGCTAATAATGTAAACCAGATCCTTGTTAACAAGAAATTCTATTCAGAACTTAACGAGCCTAATTCTCAGTATACCATTATCGACTTTTTAGTATCTAATCAATACTCTCAAAATTTGCTGCAATTGCAAATTATTTAAACCATAACTTATTAACATTTTAAGCTGTTTTCTAGAAAAAAAATATATGCTTCGCTCATTTAAAGAAATAGATGTGTAAAAAATAAATAAATAAACAAAAAAAGGAGTAGCAGTTTTTGAACAAAGTAGCTAATATATTTGTTTCCATTTTAAAAGTATATTTAACCGCTTTCAAAAAAGAACTTAAAATAATAAGCTAATTAAAATAAACACATAAAATCAAAGAAAAAATCGTTTGTTTTTTTCCCTGTTGCCAAAATAATTAAGAAAAAGAATAAATGGACTTTCAAAAATTAATTTTAAAAAAAATGTATACATAAAGAAATAATTTTCATTATTCAAAAAAAAAAAATCGTCTGCGCTTATCTTTATGTTGAAATAAAAAGGACTCTGAATTTCTCCGCCAAAACTGAGTACATAAATTAAAACTTTGGAGTGAAAACAAAAACAGTTCATATCAACAATAATTATTTTACGGCTACGGAGTCAGAGTCAATCTCATTTTGGGGTTGAGAAGTCAGAGTCCGGAATCGAAGGCTTTTAAACCAAGGGTTCGGACTCGGAATCGGTCACATTCTCTCAAAGTCCGCAACTCTGCCAAGGTTTGCGGAGCCGGAGTTGGGCTTATTTTTGGATAAAAGAGTCGGAGTCGAAGAGTTTAAAATTCCAAGAGTTGGAGTCAGTCATTTTCCCTCCGTGTCTAAATTTTTGCCAAAGTTATGGAGCCAGCGTCGGAGTCGGGGAGTAGGAGTTCGACTAATTTTGGGTAAAGGAGTTTGAGTCGGCGCTCCTAAAAGTCTAGGAGTCGGGAGTTAATCACCAAGAGCTATTTAAAACAAAATTTGTTTGAAGCAAATCCGCCTTTAAGATCAGAATCTCTATTGACTTTTAGTTTCCCCGTAAGAATCAATTGTTAAGGGATTTGAAGTGTTCGAAATTAAACGAAAAAATGTTCAAATCAAAAATATATTTTTCAAACATGATTTTCTTCAAAAACTTTTTCGTACAAAGTTTGTTTGAAGCAAATTCACCTCTAAGTTCAGGGCTGCCTTGAATTTCCCCGTAGGTGCTAATGTTCAGTTTTTTGAACTTTTCAAAATTGAATGAAAAATTTTTCAAATCAAAAAATTAAATATAGAAATGAGGTGTCCTCGCCGAGATCTTTCGAACAAAAGAAAATTGTTAAAATCGAACTTATTATTTAAAAGTTATTAGAGGGGGGAGGGGGAACAAATAGACCGACAGACATTTTACCTCATCTTAATACCCTATTTTCGAATTTTTAACTTTTCGATATTTATTAAATTATTTTATTTATTTTTGACTTTTTTCCGTGATATTTTTAAGATGCATTAAGTCTTTTATGCCTTTTCCCTTCTTTCTCTGAATTTTATTGAGAAAGTAGGCAAAAAAGCGCGGAAGTAAAATGTTCTAATGGGCAAATAAAAATAAAATTTGGTAATAAGTTTTTTTTTTCTTTTGAGCAATTAGTATAACGAAATAATTCAAATAAATGGGAGTTAAACTTTTTTCTGCTTAAGTGAAAGTCCAAATAAATTGTCGAAGTAAAGTCACATGACTTAGAAAAAGTCATATTTATCAGAAAAAAAGAGTAATATAGAAATACTATTACAACTATGTAAACATACACCCCCCCCCCCCCCCGCAAAAAAAAGATAATTAAATGACATAAGGGTGATCCTAAGACCAATGCCAAACCCAGTATTGCAACAACACATAAGGGCCAAAGCCTACTCTAGCCATCTCAGTATCCCAAAATGAGGGCTGAGATGTGCAATGATTCCGAGTGAAGTGATCAGTCTAACATGGAGCCCTAAGGGTTTAGTTGTCAAGCACGCTTGGTACGCATTATATTAAAAATCCCTAACAGAAAAGGGATTATGAAGGACGTAAATATTTTTTTTCTTTCCGTCAATGTAAAAAGAAAACAAATCTCCTAGCCAAGCGACGTACCTATAAGAAACGAGCTGATGATCATCACATGACTTCGTTTTACACCAATTTAATGTTATTTCCCCATTATTCGCAATTTTAATGTAATTCAATAGTTTACTCTCTAAGTATCACCATTAATGGCCAAATTGAAACCAAATTTCAAATAATAATAATAATAATTTAAAAAAAAACACCAAATTTATCGCCAAGTTGGCGACAAAACTTGGCAACCAAAAGACTGGCGATATATCGCCAAGTGTCCACGAAATTATAACACCACTTGAGTTTTCATCGAAATTAACAATGATTTCCCTCCAAAAAGGGGCAAAACCCCCCTTTAGAAACACTCGATTGCAACCAAACGGGGAGGTGCACAACGAGACCTCACTAGAAGTCTACGTACCAAATTTCAACTTTCTAGGACATACCGTTCTTGAGTTATACGACATACATACGCACATACGTACTTACATACATACGTACATACAGACGTCACGAGAAAATTCGTTGTAATTAACTCGGGGATCATCATTATGGATATTTCGCGTGTCTATACGTTCTTAGACACTTATCCACGTTTGGTCGAGTCGAAAAATAAATTCAACATTCATTCGGGAGTGAGTAAAATGGAAATTAAGGTCAATTTTTGAGTGAAAATTTTTTCGCGAATGCAATACTTCCTTTTTTTTTGTAAGAGGAAGTAAAAATTTTAAAACATCAGCATAGCAAATAAATTCATGAAATGCATCCCACCAGAATCCCCATGCTTTCCTACATAATGACATTCATGCGAATATATTTCAAAAAATAAATCAATCAGGGCTGTAGGAAAATTTGGAGCTCAAACAGCGATTTGATAAAGTACCATCATTTTCCCTCCAAAAAGCACCCCGAAGAAAAGATGCCCTGTTTTACCAGATCTGCGTTTTCTCCGGTGAGACGTTGATCGCTGTGTCGATAATGGAAATGAGACGAGACGGATAGACGACGGATAAACAATTCCTACTCGTTAGGATTTAGGACGGTTGTAGGCAGGGCTGATGATAAATGAAAAGCAAAATCTGGATTTATTTGAGTTGATGGGATTTCTGTTGGTGTATATGTGTTTTTATGAATGACAATAACACCCAAGTAAACTTTGGTATTACAAATGAAAAATAAGTTACGCATTACTTTGATCTTGGGGTAAATAAAAGGTAGAAAATATATTTAAAAAGACGTTCCGATTTTCCGGAATAGACATAGCTTTTTTTTTTCCGCGATATTACCGTAGTAGAGACTTTAAATTTTAACGAGGAAAGCATGTAGAGGTTAAAATATGCAAAACTATAGAACAAAACAACTAGAAAAAATGCAAAACTCAATGGGGTTGTTTGCTTCAGGCAAAGAACTACTTTCAGTCGCTGAGTTTGAAAGAAGGAGCAAAAAAAAAAAAAAAAAAAAAAAAAAAAAAAAAAAAAAAAAACATGGACACGGAAATTACTTTCATTTACCCAACATTTAATTTTTAATTATTTTTTTTAAATATCCTATTTTTAAAACAAGGCGTGTTCATGTCGTCACAGGTGATGCACTTTGGTGTGAAATGAATGTTTACGCTTGCTGTCTAACGCGTTTCTAGTTTATGATGATTCAGATGTGAATTAAATATTGCGCTTAACGCTTGCCATCTACCATATCATTGCAATCACATATGAGTAAAGAAGCGAATTAAATATTCCGCTCCTCGCTAATGGCATCAGTGAATGGCATTTCATCACTTGTGATGTCATCTTCAGAAGCTTAAAAAATGAAATTGAATCTATGCGCCGATCAAAATGAATGTTAAAAAATACTAAACTTTGTAAAATCATTTACAAAACAGTCGAATCCTATGTTTTTAAAACGTGCTTTTAAAAAAAATGCTTTTAAAATTTCGGAAATGACCCCATCTAGGAAAGACAAAGCATTTGCCACACTTGTTCTCAAATGAGCCTAAAGCTAAGTGATTTGTTCCTCATCTACTTTTACCTCTGGTATGATCTTCAGAATAAAGCGTGCATTAATGAAACTTGAGCAAAGTATGCGTCACACACTGGTGTAGAAAAAAAAAAAAATTTATTCAAAATATCAACAGCAGTATACTTACATTACGTATTACAACAAATACGTATAGTGACGTTTTAAACATTATCGTCTTGAAAGATATGCAAATACTGTCGTTGATTTGTCCAATAAAGTGTTTTTTCCTTGCACCGGCAGTGACGGCATACTTTGTTTTTTGCATTTTTCAACTATGGATCGTACAGGAACACTTCTTTGGGCACTTTTATGTACTTCCAACAAAGAATCTAGTTACGCAGAGTTTGTGCAGTCCTTTTGGGACACCCAATATAACCCCTCATAAGAACACAAACAATTGTACTAAGTAAATAATACTGAATTAAAATCAAAATGTAAGGTTACATTTTGAGTGAAAATCTTTTTGTGATTCCAGTTTCTCTTCTAAATCATAGCCAGAAGTAAAATTACACTTTTTGAACATTAACTGAGTATGTAATGTCCCATGACAAAATTACTGCAATAAACCGAAACTTTGTAGTTTTATATATCCATGTGTTATACCAAACTCGTCTCTCGCTTATAAGAAAACTATTCCCAAATATCCTCATTTTCTGAAATATTTGTCTTATTATTTGTATGTTTTTCCTCTTATGGATCCGAACTTTAAGTTCCTGAGAGCTTAAAAACTGAAAACGAGTCTAAAGACCGTATTTAGTCTATAATGAGGCTATTTATAGAACATGGAAGGATTTTTCGAATCATCCATTACGCACGAAATTTATTATTGATGCGGAAAGAAGCATTTTGCCATCATCAACTATGGAAATGCGTTTAGTATTAGAATCTTATTTACTCCAAGATAATGATGGAAAAAGGAAGTCGACCACCAGCTCATTATATCCTGCGATTAGTATTCTAAATTATTATGGAATGGTGTAACTGTTTTTTTTTTTTTTTTTTTTTTTTTTTTTTTTTGGGCTATTTCCTTTATGATAATACAGAAAATTCCAATTAACAAAGATTACTGAAAATAAAGTTTTTTTTTTTTGTTCATCACCTTTTAGTTTTAATTTGTTTTTAAAAATATTTTTATTACAGTTATGGGGATTTAAAGGCAAAATATGTTTAGGTGACTACCAATCTCACTGGAAAAAAATCTTGAAACTCTTGGAAGTCACATTTTCATATTCGGGTAATGATTGAGAAATGTAAAATAATGGAAACACCTGTGAATTAAAGTGAAATTTTTGAATGCGCTTCGTAATTAATAAAGAATAAAACTAGATATCTATTTTTTTTATAAATAGCAATGTATATGATCTGGTAGTATATGGTAGTTTAACGGAAGTTTTGGAAGTGTTGGATTGTTTTCAAGCGCGTGAAATGTCGGACCTCTCGAATTTTTCAAGAATCTAAATTGTCGGAGCGCGTCTAGCTAGAGCAAATGTAACTGAAACATCTGAACATTTTTAGCGTTTCTAGTGGTACAGCATCTAAAGTCATGACAGCATACACACAGCGCGGTAAGACAATCTTGGCTAAGCAAAGCAGTGGAAGGAAAGAGAAGCTCATTAAAAGAAACCGACGGGTGTTGAAGTGGATTGTCGTGCCTAAAAAGTGAACAACAGCAGCAAAAGTGATTCAATCACTATCTGGGTTCACCAGTGTGAGTGATTATAGTTAGAAGGGCTTATAGTTAGAAGGGGGGGAATTCCTTTATAAATAGAACATTTACGGCAGAGTAGCGATTCCGAAATCATTTTTCCAAGTGCTTCCATTATTTTGATAACTACCTGTATCTGCCATATGCCCTGTATAATTAGGCAACTGTTTAAGTAAATTTTGCTGCATTCGTTTCTTTATGTATTTTGTTGTTTTAGGCTTGAGTATGATTTTTTTTTTTTTTTTTTTGAAACGGATCCCATAAACACGTTTAAACCTAGCTCAATTGCAATAAAAGCTTAACCCGGGAGAACTCGCACCGAGCCTCTCAGGCCCGGTCATTACAAAACTACGCTGCCAAAAATCACCCTTTCAACGGAAATAAATGAGGTCCACAGTAGCTGCGTTCGGGGTGACCTACATACTGACCACATGCTTTTCAGGAATGTACATTCCCCCTTTTCCTCAGAAAATTCCGGTTCGGCCCTCAGAGGCCCAGAGCGAGCACTCACGCTTTTCATTTCAGATAGTGAATGTAAAGGAAAAGGTTGTGAAATGCATCGCTATTTAAGCTACAAAGATGAAATGAAGAGGTTGCAGACCTTGTTGGTTGAGATTTCAACTGATGAGAACTCCCTTAATGAAGATGACGAAGAAGAAGTTAACACAGAACAGTAAAGCGATCATTAATAATGCTCAGAAGAAGATTTAGATTCGTGTATCATAAAACTTTCTTAAACCTTACTTTTTAAAACATATTTTAGAGGCTGTTTATCTATTTATAATTCAGTGTTGATAACACATTTTTTTTTCTATTTTGCAAACTTAATTTACTGAACTAACCATTCCGGGTCTACGGAGCCCCCCCGCGAGCGTTCGTGTGACGAAAAGTACCTCGAGTTCTCCCGGGTTAATATTTAAACACAAAGAAATTGAATACAAAACGAATGTACCTAAAGAGTCGTGCGTAGCTCTCAGCTACACTGCTTCTATTCTTATAATAAACTTAACTAAACGAGAACTAAAATACATGAAGTCATAAATGAAAATGATAAGCGCACTAGACTCACGAGATTCTTCATCGAGATATGGCAAAACATTTTTATGTAAGTAGCAGTGTATGGGGAGCAGAGTGTACATAGAGAACGTTCATGCTAGAAGGTGTCCCAAAACGATCGTATAAACTCTGCACAGCTTGATTCCTCGTTGGAAGTTCATAAAAACTGCCCAAAGGAGCGTTCCTGTATGATTCATAGTTTACCAAGAAAAATAAGAACAAGTAAAGATAAAATTAAAAAAATTTTAAAAACCCCGACTGAGTCGCAACTGTAGAATCAAGAGGGAAAATTGAAAATCCTTTTAAAAGTCTTATTATTCAAAATCAATGTGAGGTATTTTACTTGCTACTAAATAGAAATTGGCAACAGATAAACATTTTAAATCATTGTTTTTAATTTCGGCCAACAATGAATTCAGTTATCAATCGCGTAAATAAAGGCTTATCCGTTATTAAAATCTACTTTACAAAAAGCGTTATAATTCGCATTCTGTGAAACACGGAAGTTTCGAACCCATTCTATCAGACGCGGAAAAAAATTCTCTTGATTTTGGTATTAAATTTTAAAATTTTTAACTATATTTTCACTGCAAAAATCGCAAAAAACCTTTTAGAGGTTTTTAATGAATATCTTCGTTAATTAATGTCATCCAAAAATGCAACCTAGCTGTGAACGCTCCCGATCAACTCTCCTTTCGAACAAACTTTTTTTTTTTAAATCGATCCATCCCTTTAGACGCTAGAGTGCCACATACAGACACACAGATACACAGACACGTCAAACTTATAACTCCTTGCTTTGTGTGTCGGGGATTAAAAACTAAGTATGACGTCACTGCCGGTGCAAGTAAAAAACACTTTATTGGACACATCAACAACAGTGTTCTCAAATCTTTCCAGACGATAATGTTTAAAACGTCTTTACAAGTATTTGTTGTTATACGTAATCTACGTATACTGCTGCTGATGTGTTCAGTAAAGTGTTTTTTCTTGCATCGGCAGTGACGTCATACTTTGCTAAGCGAATTTTTTCTCGTATACTATGGATCGTACAGAAAAGCATCTTTGGGCAGTTTTCATGTACTCCCAATGAGGAATCTAGCTGTGCAGAGTTTATACGGTCGTTTTGGGACACCCTGTATAGTTTTTCTTTTTTTATTAGGAGCCTCTGATCCCTGCCCGTTTTAGTCGCCAACCCTTTGTAGTTACATGAAGTTGTTCCATGTTGGCGGCAGCGAGTGATATAGTTTTAATGCTCTTACCCCTGGAGCCTGGATATTAGGACTACATCCAGAGACGAGGATGTTCTCAGGAGATGCTCAGGACTGACTGCCTGTTACTTTGTTACCAGTCCCTTAAGGTTTAGAAGTATGAGCCAGAGTGGAATGACTTCCCCAGGATGTCCTGCATCTAACATTACTAGTATTATATTGCAAGTCAGGGGAAGATAGGGTTACAAACAAACATACAGACAGATACGCCCCGGTTTTTATAGTATAGCTGGAACACAGCATCAGATTTCAATGAAGCACATACATCAGATGCGACTCCGATTCCTTTACACCAAAATCAGTCTGATTCCGACTTCGGCCACAATGGCGGCGGTATACTTTGAGGGCAAATAACCGACTCCAACTATTGGATTTTTAAAGCATTCAACTTCCGACTCCAACTACTATACTCTGAAATCGGAAACACTCTTACCACACTACGCTTTTGCAGCCCTGATTAGAATTGATATAAATATATGTAAGAGGATGGAATGGAGAAACATCGAAATTGGCGAATTAATTGCTCTCGACTTTCGAGGGAAAAAAAGCGTCGTTCGTCTCGCCCCCATATTTGTTACATAGTGTTTTTATTCACTCTTTTGATGAAACTTTTAATGTTTTTCTGTTTCTCAATACATCAACTCTATTATTTTTCCACTTTAAGTACTACAAAAGCCTGAAGTATTGGTAAATGAATTATTTCACATTTTCGAAGTTTTTTATGGTACTATTCCTTTATATTTTTACTCCTTGCGTACCAGATGTTTTCAAACTCTTTGTGACATTTTGTGATTTAATTTTTGATAGTTTGTAAAATCCGAATGAAAGACAATCTGCCTTATAATGTTCCCCGTACTGGTTACAATGGCTGTGTGCCTAACTAAGTCAGGTATCCTCTTGAGTTTACAATTGGGTTTTTTCCTATACAAAAGCATCTATACACTAGTAGTACCTGTGTTTTTAGAAGTTACTGGCAGTTTTAATATCGTTTAAATTCTAGTCTTTTTTCTTTCGAGAGTTTATTAAAATGTCAAAACGTACTGTATCACCGAAAAAGAAGTTTCCCGGTAATTTTCACCAATCTTAGCGTCAGTATTAGCCCTTACCATACAGATGTGGAAAGTCCCCAATTATAATTTCTTTAACTTCAACAGCGATAAACCAATTATGTCGCCAATTCAATAGACTACACTTTAGCGCAGAAACAGTTCCATACCATGTTATAAACCATTATTTTGTTCCCAACACAACAGAATTTATAGATTCCCATTTCTAAACAGTGAAATGCATTTGAAAATCGTACTTTTAACTCAATTCTGAAGCATCACATAAATCCTTTTTCAAAGAATTTATTATCATTTAAAAATTTCTACTTGTATCAAAAATGTTGATAAATACGAAACACATATTTTATAATAGGACCAGAAATACTTGAAAGCACAGTTGCCGTCTATTATTATTGTGCAAAATAACTGAATATATCGTGTCTTATAAGGTATAAAGTTTACGATATGGCATTGAATTACATCCATTATTATTACCCAAACAATGGGACGGAGTCGGAAATTTCCATTACGTGGATAATTCTGGTGATCCGACTTCCGCCATGATGATCCACCTAGTTCGTTCCGTATAGAATTGCAGGGACAATAGGCAATTGTTTATCAGTGTAGTCCACGGAATCTGAATCATAATCAATCACTTTGAAAACCTTCATCGACTCTTCACAACATGGCTGACATTATCTCTCCCGATTCCGGTTATAGGAGTGCTGTATCAATTAAACGTTGGTTAAGAATTCTATTTTATGCATAGAAATAGGATTTTTTTTCTCTGTAGGGTAAACTAACCAGTGAACGAACAGTTAGTAATTTGTTCGTAAAAATTAGATTTTATTTATTTTTTCTTATATAAATTGTCAGTAGTTACTTCTGCATATAATTCTGAAAGAAAATTATCAGAAAAGTTTGCGTTTGTCTATTGATTGGGGTGTTTATTTACCGGGTAGGATAACTTTTTGTTTCATTTCTACCCCTTCCTCACCCTAACAAAAACTGAAACAGAACTATACACTTTCTCCCAAATTTCAAAAATAATTACACAAATCTTCTTCATTGATGTGTGTCAAGTACGAGAACTTTTAACAATGTTATGAATTTTTTGAAAATGAAGTTGCAATTAAGTGTACATTCACTGGTCGGTTAATCCTATTCTGTTTTTAATTACTGTAAAATCTTCCGACCGAACGTAAGACAAAAAAACTTTCGGAAAATCGGAAGTTGCGCTAAAAGGAATGCTCAAAGACGGGGTTCTAGAGACGACAGAAAATTCGGGATTTATTTGTGTGCAGTTTTACATAATAACATTTTAATATAATCTTTTCAATTAATATAATGTTCTTAATTACAAATAATAAAACTGAAAGTCTTTCTGTCTGGATCTCTCTCTGTCTGGATGTCACTATGTCTGAATCTCTCTCTATCAGGATCTTTGTGACGCGCATAGCGCCTAGACCGTTCGGCCGATTTTCATGAAATTTGGCACCGAATTAGTTTATAGCATGGGAGGGTGCACCTCGAAGCGATTTTTTTAATTCGATTTTGTTATTTTTCTATTCCAATTTTAAGAACTTTTCACCGAGCAAATTATGACAACGTACCAAATTATCATAATGTGGAGCCGTAACATGGGCAAGCATAGCAAATTGGTAGGAACATAGCAAATTAGCGAGGAATTCATCATCCATTATTTGTAAATATACAGGCTAACCAAATGACCTTTTAATTTCCTATTACGGGCAAAGCCGTGCGGTACCGCTAGTATACAATAAAATTGACCCTTGGATGTCACACGCGCCTGAAAAAACTATAAATTGGGCGTTATGACTTTTTACCAAAAACAAAGATTATTTGTTCATTTTCTCTTTTTTGTCTGATATATTGTCTGTATCATCTCAAACGTTAAATTGTTATGCAACCTTATTATAAAGCATTGGTATAGCATTACAACTGCATTACAACTGATGCACAACTGCATAGCAAAAAGCATTGATCGTTATTAAATGCGCGAATCTTGAAGTAAACGCGCAAAAACGTAGCCTACGAGGACACAACGCTGTTTGTTTCTCATTAGCTAAGGACAAAAGTTGATTGCACGTATGCACTTTTCTCCGTCTAATAGTTCGTCTCGGTTGTCGTTGGAACCGGTTTTTTGTTGTGTATCCAGTTAACAGACAGGATCCTTTATATACTAAACAAAACTTAAAGGAAGTTGGAAAGGATGACAGTGGCTCTTCCGAGTCCAGAAGACTCCATTTACACCTGAGGTTTGCACATCGTAGCGGTTTTTTTTTTTTTTTTTTAAATTCCGAATTAGTTTCTTTATAATTACTTTAAGCTAAAATCTCACACAAAATGTCTTCAAAATGGAGTAAAGATATACCACATACATTACATTCCATGATTGAGCATTATATTCTATGTCATTCGAAAGTATCACATTAAGCTTAATCCAATTTTCTCAATTACTTTATAAGCAACTATCAAGGTTAATAATTTAGCGACTGTAAAAGGCTAAACTAAATTCAAGCACGAGCTAAAAAGCAAAATCTTGCTGGAGTTAATGCAACAGCAGATGTAATTTTAAAACAATTATGAAGATTTTTCCATTTCTTTAATGGGAAAGTACTTTTTTGGATTTTTTTTTCAATGACTAGTTTAGGCCTTATTGCGACCCGTGGTCCTAATCAAAGCCAAAAAGCATTTCTTTGTTAAAACTACTGGAAAACAAAATCGAAAGCAAAATTTTTTCACAAGGGAGTAGCATTTTCTCATTTGCAATGAGTCATGTGATGAATTTGGAGCAAACTGGATCCTGAACATGCGAGACTAGGCGATGAAACTTAGTGACCATTTTCGGCACACTAACTTCTTAAATTCTAAAATAACTCCTAACTCGATCGTAACTCATTAGTAAACTACTAAAATAACTCCTAAGCTAATACGAATACTACTTTATTAAATAATAAAATTAAAAACTACGAATATAAAAATTAAGCAGCAAAGACAACAGACATAACAATTATAACTATCTTTTTTTTTTAATGCAAACGGTTCAGCCTCACATTACTTCAAGTATCATAAATTTTTCAAAGTTATGTAACTAAGTTTTACCTTATATCTTCAGGGTTCAATAACATGTTGTTTACACTGCCAAATTTCTCAGACATAAACATAAAAATATCAGAGATTTCCTTCCCGCTATGTCTTTTTGTAGTGCTAAGAAATACTTCAATCTTGAGGTATGCGCAAATGCGTTTAGTTGTCTTTTTATGTTCATATTAAATGCCAGGTTATTTTTATCCCTTCCGTCTATAGCAAAAACTTTGGAATGTTGCTTCCCATAAAACCCATATTTAAAGAATTAAATATTTTGTTCAAAGTACTTTAACAAATAGAAGAAAAAGTATTTCATTTATTGTAATTTTTGGATGTCGCAAAAAATATTCACTGCTTTTGAAGAAATGAGCATTTAATTAAATATTTTCGACGCTTATTTTATTTGAAAATTGCCTTGAGCAATAAAACCATGTTTTGCAGTGTTATTAGTAATTTAAATTTCACGAAGTGTGATAAGTTTTATTTGCATTCAACCTATCCAAGTACACATTCAAAGTTCTGTTGATTTCTTTTGCTTTCACATGTTTAGTTTTTCTAAAAGTTTCGGCTAATTTTATGGCAAAAATGTCTTATTAATTTTATAGCATTGTTTGCGATTAATAACAAAACCGTTTTTTTACTTCAAAATCTTACGATTTAATTATTTAACAGAGTATACAAACTCCTAAAGATAAACATGTTTTTAAATGCAGATAGAGTAAGTTTTCATGCAATTGTGTTTTCACATGTTTTCTATTTTATTTTGCTTTATAATTTTCATTAAGTGCATAATTCAATTTAAAAATTGAATCTGATGAAGTTTTATTCTTTTTAGCAGAGTGATTCGCATATTTGTTGTGTGTGCTTTTGCGTTTCTATTGTATTGTCAGTTTTAACGTCGGAAATGATGCAGGTTTACTCCATAACATTAATATTCTTACTGATAATCTGGTTTTTAACATTTATACATTTTGCTTTATACGTCCTTATTAGGAGCTGTGCATTAATTTTTACGTTTAATAAGTTTATTAATTTTTCTTCTAGCAGTAAACTCCGCCCGTGCTTCAGCGCTGCTAGACGTTCGCTGCTTCCGAGTAATTACAATCAGGAGCGGGACCAGGGGGGAGGAATGGTCACCTTTTGAGCCGGGCCCGAGCCTGAAGGGATCCAATATTTTTTAAACCAGGGGTGAAATATAGGAGTAAGTAACATATGGGAGCGGAAAAGTCATTTGTGACACCCCCACCCCCATTTCTGTGCACGCCCCTGATTACAATTTTGTTGTTGTTGTTGTTGTTGTTACATATGGCTTTATTCAGAAAGATATTAATCAATTTAAAAGGCAGCCAAGGACAGTAAAAGTAAATACAACAAACAATTGAATCTACAACAAATGTAGCAATTTAAAATCAAAAAGAAATCTGTAAATTAGAGGATTTTACAACTGTAGCAGAAATAAAGAGGAAGTCATTTCAGGGAGTCCATGACAGATCGCGCAAACCAATAAAGCTTTCCGAGTAACATTAGTTTTTGATCAGTTGGGTCAACATTCGAGCAGGTGAAGAGATCATGATGCCAAAACCGCAAATTAGGTAGGTTCTAGAAGTTAAGATACCTGTCTTTGTGGAGGTGCTAAGTCGAGCAATCATGGCCTTTTTTACCGAACATATTTTGTTTCAGATTCAGCTTAGCCGTAGCTTTGTTTTCACATGCATTTGTTTTTTGATTGGTGAATAGCTAGTCATGACATGTTATTTGCTTTGCAATAGGGAAGTTGCAACCTATTAAATGTTCATATTTTGGCTATTGGATATTGTTAATTGACCCTCAAAACTAAAAAATTCACCATCGCCGAATTTTAAAACACCGTGGTTGATTTTTAATGAATTTTTAAAAATCCACGCGCAAAAGTGCGCGCTTCTGAAACGTCACGAGCCTACGTCACAGGGCGCGAATGGGCAGCCTTCCGCCGAAGATCCCTTGTTTTCGCTAGGAACATTTTGAGCGCGCTGATATTTTAATTTTTTAGAAATTCAATAATCCTTTTGAACACACTATGGAGGCCGGATTCGTTAAAGCACAATCTAAATAATCTTCCTCAAGTAACACCAATGAGATATTCGAATATTTTCGAGAGAAGAGGTTTAATGTTCCAGAAACGCGAGGAGTTAAATGCGAGGAGAAAGCCTTTTACGTTTCGTCTTCGAAGTTGAATGCGTGACCTTCGCTTCTTCCCTATCAGAAGAGGGGATGACGTCACTTCCTATGCCATTTGACGTCACAAGAGCTTGAACTTTAAAAATTAATTTAAAAAAAAAACTACTTATCGTATCGCAAAAGTTTTTTCACCTATGATGTTCATACATGTTACTCTATCATATAAAAATAAAATTGAAAAATGGAAAACTTCCCTATTGTTATACCGAGTCATGTGGTCCATTTCTATCTGCGGCAAAAAACACCGTTGTCTTGTTACTTGCCTTATTGTAGAAATGATTATGACGCAGAACTATTTTTAAATAATGTCCAACGTCCGGATTCGATGTTCCAAATATATTAAGTGAATTTATTTAAAATATGCAATTTCGTTTGCTTGTTTTCATATAAACAGGTTTCTTTCTTTTTAATATTTTTAACAGAATTTATTTATTACAATATCTCACATTACCCAAGCATTGATAATATTGAATAAAATTGCAGTCTTTTTACTTCCTTTTACAAAAAAGAAAGCATTGTATTCGCAAAAAAAATTTCACTCAAAAATCAATCTTTTTTTCGACTCGACCACACGTGGATAAGTGCTGAAGAAAGTTTAGACAAGCGAAATAGTTAATGACAACGAATTTTCTAGTGACTTCTGTATGTACGTATGTATGTGCTTATGTGCGTATGTGCATATCTATGTCGATAACTCAAGAACGGCATGTTCTGGAAACTTGAAATTTGGTACGTAGACACCTAGTGGAGTCTAGTTGTGCACCTCCCCTTTTGGTTGCATTCCGGGGTTTCTAAAGGGGTATTTCGCCCCTTTCGGGGGGGGGGAGTCATGTTAATTCCGATGTAAACTCAAGTGGTGTTACAATTTGGCGGACACTTGGCGTTATATCGCCAGTCGTTTGGTCGCCAAGTTTTGTCGCCAACTTAGGGACAAATTTTACGGTTTTATTTATTTATTTATTTTTTTAAAACCTGGTTTCAATTTAGCCACTGTTGGTGATATTTAGAGAATAAACTATTGAATGACATTAAAATTGCCAATACTGAGGAAATAACAACAAATTGGAGTGAAAGGAAGTCATGTGATGCACACATCAGCTCGTTTTTATTTCTAAATTTCATTATTTCATGTATTACGTTGTACTTTTTAAAATATTATGATTTAATAGTTTAATTTTAGTATGATTTACGAACTGCATTAAAACTAAGAAAAAAGTTTAAATAGAGACAATATTTTATTATTTTTATAATTGTAAAGGAAAAGAATTCTTTCTTAATTTGAAACCATTTCCAAGCACTTTGAAAGTTTGTATTTTGTATCAACTAAACTACTAAATAACATTAAATTACCTACTAAAAACATCATTTTTAATGTGTACTTATGTGTCTTACTTAATAGGAATTTAGATGATTAATCATAATGGAAAACAAATACTTTAAAAAATGAATAAGAGATTACAATGTTCCTTAATTAGAGCAAAAATTTAAAAAATATATAATCTCACTGAATGATCCTCAAATATTTGAATCGCTAAATCGAATTCCATTAACGCAGAAGACCCAAATTGTATTATTCCTATTTTTTACAGGATCAAGATTGTCAGAAAAAACGGCACATTATTCAAACCATAAAATTGCCAAGTACCATTGATTAACGTTCGTTAAATGAGCTCAGGCTGAATGGTTCTTTAAAGGATTAATATCTTTTCTAAATGAACTCTACAGCAGTTTCACACTTAATTGTTTTTTATCGATCTAAAACATACGTAAAGAGACGATAGTCATATTCAGCCTTTCAGATAAATCAGCGGGATTACCATTGTTTAAATTGTAATCGATCCTTTCGTGGTTGTAATCTGTGTTAAGGTAGGTCGATGCTTAACAAAAGATTTCGGTTAGAATGAAAAAAAAAATGTGTTACTTCATTTTCTTAAACATCCTAATAAAGGTGAATTTGAGGCTCTCTATTTTTTTCTGCTTCACATTGTATCGAAGTTCTGTAGCAATTAAAATATGTTAACAAATGAGATCCCCAAAATCTATGTTTTTTAATACAAATATAAATGCATTTTAATTAATATAATTGTTTAAATTCATGGCTTTGATGAAGCACTATTTTTTACAAGAAAAAAAAGCTACATATTGGTTTTTTAAAATCATTTATGAATTTAAGTTATATACTATTAATCTCTAGTACGTTAGAAAAAATATAGGACTAGTAAATACATAGCAGCATATGGGCTTTGTGTGAGTGTGTTTGTGCTTTTTAAACAACTACTTTTTTAATAGAAGGTCACTTCTCATTTCGTTGTGTATTAGTATAGTTTTACGTTTAGATCTTAAACACAATGCCCGTTAGTGCAGTTTAATATTGATTCACAAAGCACGCACGTATTGTGCGCAGCCACTTTTATTTCTTTGATAACTTTTCTACCGGTGGGGGAAGCTGCTGTACCCACGGACAAAATTTACTTTTCAATTTTTGCTGGTCTCTGGGAATGGATAATTGATCGGAAAGCTTTTCTGGCAGATACTACAATTTATCATCTAATTTGGCAATTTTTGTCAGGTGAAAAACTCAAAGCTTTCAACCTCAAAAAATATTTCTTAAAAACCATCTTTTTTGTCCGTGGGTATAGCAACCCGTTCACCCCGCGGACAGGTGCCTTTTTACCCATAGACATATAAAACAATAATATATAAATAGGTCTGAGGAACTAATTTATACTGAATTTATTTTCATAAGCCATTTTATACTGAAATACTTCAAACATTCATTGAAAATAACATTAAATAACATATCCAACATAAATTAAACTTTAAAAATTAATCGAAGGGTTTTTTTAACTTTTTTTAATTTTCCTTAATTTTTTTAGCGTCAGTGAACTCTTTAAAAAAGTTACAAGTCTTAAGAGGGTTAATGATGTTATGAATAATTAATATGTTTTTAAACAAAAAAAAAACTAGATTCATGATAGTATGACACTCTATGTACTTACATAATAACTTCAATTAATATGCAAATTGAAACCTTTAACCAAAGTTTACCTATTACAAGAAAAAAAAAACTCAGTATAAATTAAACCAACAAAAATCTAGAAAAGTCGACTTCAAAAAAAAATAGGTGGGACTGACGGTCTGTAGATCCTACAACAGGTGTGAGGGTTACTTCAACACTATATTTTCAAGTCGTACTTCAAATTCATCATCATTGTTAAAAGCAAATTTTGGACGTTGATGACAAGACACCATTTTGAGGTACTGACATTGTAAGAAGACTCAGGTGTGATCCAAGGAGACTAAAAATTGCTGTCTGTGGGTACACATGGTTGCGTGTCCTTGGGTACAAAGATATGCCATTTTGGTTGGCATTAATTTCGACTTGTAATTAATACAATAATTTATTTCATTGTATTTTAATATGTTTACAAAAAACCCCGGCCCTGTACATTTTTGAAGCATATATTCGTGATGTTTTTTATTGTGCTTTTATGTTGTTTTTATATATATTGTGTTCTGAAGTGCTTTGTTCATGTTTTTTTATCTGATTTTTTCCTGTTGGCGCTAAAAAAGCATCGCTAAGAACGATGTATGACATATGTCGTCATACATCGTTTTCTTGGCGACGCTTTCTTGGCGCCAACAGGAAAAAGTCGCCAAGGGTGGGGTATATCACATCAGTTCCAAACCTTTTTATCATAAAACATTAAACATTTACTAAAGACGACGTAGATAGATTTACACACACATTCTATAAACTGAAATATATAGAATTTGTTTTCATATATTTCAGAGTATCGATGATGAAACTAATTATGTACAGTGGCTCTCAAAAATGTTCGTACACTTTGAATTTTTTTAGTAAAACCAAAATAACACGAAATTGAATTCGAATATTAAGTTTAATATTTTTTCACATCATTGCTATGTCATTCTAAATAAAACCCTGTAGTTTTTTCAAAATATTGACGACTATTCTTTTTGAAGTGGGTCAAAGAACAAAGAGACAGAGAAATAATACGCCACAGAAGTCATCATTCACTCAAATAGTTTCGAATAAATTCATGATTTAAATAATCATACGTCGTTTTTTTATTATTTTTGTATTGTGTTGACCATTAAAAGTCATTTGACTTTACTTTTTTTCTTCATTTATTCTTTAATATTGTGCTTATTACTTTAAAGTGGCTAGTATTCGTAAAAAACCATAAACACCTTTCGAAATTTGAATTTTTCCTTTACAGTAGCTGTAAATTGGTTTGAAATGTCTCTAAATTAGTTAATTTATTTCATTCTATGGTTAAGTGCTTGATAAAAAGCTTTAAAGAAAAGAACTGGACCGAAAACAAGGTAAGAAAAGGTTAACCGGCAAAGTTGACAAATCGTGATCGGAGTTTTATAGTTAAAAAATTATGAAAAATACACATTTGAGTGCTGTAAAAGTTTCTGCAGAGTCAAATGAAATTTTTCACATTTAATTTTCACCTAAAATTGTTCGCCAAGTTCTCTGGTTAGCTGTATTAAATGGGACCCATTCCCGCAGAAATTTTCTTGGCCGTGCGAAAAACAGAAAGCTTACGCTTTTCGTCACAAAATGAATGATAAATAAGCTCAAAAAGTTTTGGAATTACGTCTTACTTAAAGATAAAAATGGATTCAACAGTTTTGGTTAAATTTTTTGTATAATTGTAAATAGAAGAGGAAAAATTAAGAACTTAATCTTAAGAACTTAGTTGGACCAGTTAATCAGGACGGAGAAGGTGTTCTTGTGTGAGGGTGCATATCAGCATCAGGACTTGGTAGTTTGCAATTTTTGATGAAATAATGAATCATGTTGTTCATTTAAATATTTTAAAACCAATTTTCAACTTTTAGCCAAAAATTCAGCTATCGGAAACAACTTTGTTTTGTTTTTTAATCAAGATAACGATAAGAAGCACACGGTTTTCATCGTTTGTGTCTAGTGCCTCAAAAATTGTCCTACAATTAAGAAAATGCACCTTTAATCTCCAGATTTGAATTTAATGTAACATATTTAGAGATATCTGGAGGTTAGATTGCGAAAATACGGCTTTGAAACGAAAACAGAGCTAGAAACAATAAGACTCGAAGTGTGGTTGAACACTTACTCAGAAATTACGCAAAAAAAAAAAATAAATAAATAAATAAAGAATGAAATTAATTCCCAGAAGTTTTAAAGGTGTTGTTGATACTGCATGATATTCTACTGAATAATAACTTAATAAAAATTTAGATTATTCAATAATATATAGATATTTTTAAAAGTGTAACAAGACTTTTGTTAGATAAAATTTCCGGCACTGTTTGGTTTTTTATTTTTAAAAAATTAAGTTTTAATTTTTTTTTTAAATTTCATGTAGTTTTATTGAAAATTGATCATAGATCTTATACTTAAATACCTATTCCGAAATATTAATTCTAACCAATTGATAATGCCTATTTCATTGAAAGTCGTAGGTGTACGAACACTTTTGGGAGCCACTGTATATTCTTTAACAGAATGAAATTTTGCTTAAAGTACCATAGTAGATACGTATGATGCAGTAATATCTTTCATCTCACAAAATTACATCACCTTTCTGTGAAGTGTTATGTATACAACTATGTTAAATCTTTTTTTCTTTTTTTTTAATTTTCTTTATTTTCATTTGTAATTTATTTTGATATCTATCATATTTTTAAGCATAGTTACATTCATATTGCGTGCGTCTAAGACGTGTTTTAAATGTGTAACTTTGATTTGTATGGAAATGGATTGTAATAAAAGCATTTTTTATCACAAAACATTAATCATTTAACTTCAAAATGCACAAATGTAGATCGTTCAGTTCTAAACACGACGTAGGCAGTTTTATTAACTGCAATATATAGCATTTTTTTTCAGTTATTTCAGTGTCGAGAATAAAACTAATTATGTAGGGTCTGGTGGGGTAAAGTGGTCATAAATCCAGATTTTTCAACTTATGTTAATAATAATTGCATTAAAAAAATTTAAACTTCAAATTTTGTCCTTGTTATAATTACATTAATAAAGAAAACAAAACACTGAATTTTTGGAAGAAAAAAAAGATCTAAATATCTTAATGCCATTTCGTCTTTGATAAGTGTTGATGACCTAAGGTGGGGTAAAGTGGTCATAATTGAAAAAATAGATGTAAAACCATCTAAAATAATCATAATTTTTTTGTTCTCTGCAAATCTCTTTATTTTGAAGAACTTAACTTTATTTAAATGAATTACAAATTTTTGATGGTCAACTTCGATCAAAAGTTGGTTTACCAAGAATTTTAATCATGTTTCACTCCTGGATTCCATCAATATCATCAGAGAAGGTTTGATAATTTCCAGTGTTTTATGTCTTCTGAATATATTGAAGATAGCTTCTGAATAATGTCTAAGTTACATGAATTACTTAGTAAGAAAGTATTACCCCTAAAGAGAGTTCCGAGAAAATGTTACTTCATTGAAAACCAAAAAGGAAAAAAATGGTTAATCTTTATGTAATTATTCAATGAATACGAAATTTTTCTAGTTTAATCTCCTACTTATTACCAAAATCTAACGAGGTTTTTTTGAAAGGGGGGAGGGGGACATTAACTTGAATAAACTTAATGCTGTTGCTGCAGAAAAAAATGTTAAGAATTGTTCATATATTATAGAATTACAATCTTTAACTAATTAAATTGATGTATAGCACACTTACACTTAGTTTTACTTACGTCAGTTTACCTTAAAAACAGTAAATGTTTATTGAACCTAATACTTAACTGATATCTATTTTATAAATAATGATTAAAAAATTTTATATAAAGGCCTATGACCATAACCTATGGCCATTTTACCCCATTTTACTTAAGTTGTTCTGAAATTTATAAAACAAATTCAGCTTAGCTGTTTATGCAGACGTGTTCTACAGACACCCGGGAAGCTGCATGCACCACCAATCTGACAAAAATTCTAATGAACAAAGTTATACAAAGTTAAAAGAAGCGTTCAGATTTTAAAATATTTTATAAGCAAACGAAAATACTTTTTTCACAAGATAAAGTATTTCTGGAAACTAAATTTGCAGCTCAAAACTCGATTCCTAATTGTTGAAATCTGAAATGAAAAAAATACTCTCATTCTTCCATTTATTTCTAACTAGCTGTACCCGACGCGCGTTGCTACGCCAACAAAAAAAATACATCATTATACTGATTTTCATGACAATCGGTTGAACGGGGCAGAAGTTGCTACTCTGCAGTGCCACCTGGTGGCGAGTGACTTCAACGAGCATATTATGCACCTTCTCCGTGGAAAAATACATATATATAGCAATTTTCATAATAATAGGTCCGGGTATCTAGTGAAGCCGTGACTATACTCAAATTTTGTACTCACGCAGTTTGCAAGATCAATCAATCGCTAAAAATATCAAATAGAAAAAGTTTTAAATCCCCATGTTGCGTGAAAAGCCATAAAACAATAAAGAAAGAATTCATTCGTTCAAACTCAAGAAAAATTGCAACAGCTAACTTCTTATCAATGAGATCTTTCACGCGAATATTTTCTGCAGCCGATAATTTTATTCGTATTTATCCAATGGATTGTGACTTAAATTGGAATTAAAAAAGGAACTATCGATCGGATTTTTTTCGAACTGGTCTATAAACATTCCCAGCACCAAAAATAACAAACGGTGAAAGTTTCAGCTAAATCTGCCGGGTAGTTTTTGAGTTCATGGATGACATACAGACAAACATTAATTTTTATATATATAGATGTATAGCCTTCTATTTAATATGTGACCACTTTACCCCACCATACCCAATATTTTTCTACGGAATGAAATTTCGGTTAAAGTACCATAGTACATATGGTACAAATACTTACATCACACGAAATTACTACTGCATGTGTTATATTATTATGCTAAATATTCATTTTTAAGATTTTCTCCATGTTTATTTGTACTTTATTGTGTTTTCCATTTTTTTTCGAAATAATTCTGTTAATCTCAAGACGCCACAGTAATAAAACATTAATTATGTAAACAAACTTTTAGCGAACATTTTATTAGAAATACTTATTAGTAACTGCCTAATAATAGTATATAATTTATTAATAATAAGCATTGCTAATTGAATATTACGTAACAAAGTAAAACAACGAACTCTCAAATACTTCAAATCAGTACTAAAGAGAAGCAAACATAGAATCGAAGGGTAATGAAATTAGACGCGTACAGTGTTTCCGACCTATTTCGTAAAACACAAAGTATACGGAACTTTTATTATACTATTGTCAGCAGAATCCAGCAGTAGATCTTGTAGTGTTTGCTATAGGTAAATAATCCAAATTGTACTATTATGACAAACTAAAAACAAAACTTTCTACCTTCTAATGCCTTTTGTAAACACCATATTACACATTACATACGTACATATTCGCACTATAACCTTTCTTTGAAAAAAGAGATTTTAACACAACATTGAGAATTATGAATAGGCATTTTTTTACATCAATAGCATTTTATTAGAAACTATAAAATACATGAAATAGGAATTGCTGTTATAATTACAAGGACATAAATAGATTTGAATAGATACTATACATAATTTATTTCTGCTTTTATGCTTCAGTTTCTAACTGGATGTGCTCTCAATGTTGAAAAAAAACTTTCAGTAGAATATTTAGTTAAAGCCTTGAAACGTGAAAAAAAAATATTTCAAAATGTTGATAAGAATACTTTTAAAACCTTTTTTCAATTGTTCGAACTTCAAACATCATAAATTGAATTCTCTAGTATTAATTCATTTCACTTCAATTCATGCGATCCTAAAACGACTTAAAACTCTTTCATATTCAAACAAAAGTGAACGGGCATTTCACTTCGAGCTTTAATATGAAAAGATATATTATGAATTATGTAAAAGATTGCCCCCAAAAAAAACGGAAATTCAAGAACCTACAGAGATAAAACGCGGGGTAAACAAATTTCACTCGTTTGAATAAAACTTCCAGCTCCTAAGAAGCTTTCACGTTATTTGCCTTTTATACTAATGCATTGATGCATTGGTTTCATTTCAGAAAAACCATTTTCTTTTTCTCCAGAGAGATGTCAGTTATGAATTTCATTTAAATTCGACGGCTGCACTTTTGGATATAGCTTGATGGAGATCGCATTTTAACTTCGTTTCTGTAAGTATTTGAGTGACAAGTGAGTTTTTAAGGAGATGACAGTTTTTACGGATGGATAAAGATTAAATAATACATGAATGCTAAACCTTAAATGTATTTCTCTAAAAAAGTTGCGTTGCTTAAGTAGGTTTTATGTACTGACAACAAGAAAAAAGAGCATTTTCTTGCATTATATCAGATTTGAGAATGACATAAAAAGTGCAAAATATTTAATTGGAAATTGAATTAATACGTTAAAATACTGTTTGACCACGGATTGTATGTAATTTGGCAATTGTCCAAGTTAAGACGATTCCATCTGAATGAATCTAGCAGGGAGAAGAAAAAATAGCGATGGGATTTTGATTCACACGTTTTATAATGTCACTAGTGCCTAGTTAATTTATTGCATTTTCTAAGTTTAAAAAGTGGAAACAAACAGTTTCTATGGAAACAGCTAAAAGAAAATTCAATGTTTTCATTTCGTCAGAAAAAGTAGAATCAAATTTATGTTGTTAAAAATATATCAATTAATTTTTGTAGTAAGAATATAGATCTATAATAGTTTAGATTTAAGAAATGATTCGGTGAATGAACTGTCATTTGCTCAAAACTGAGTCTAAATAGGCAAAAGCGCACAGCCTATAAACCGGATATTAACCTTTCCATGCAATCGATAGTTAGACAGTAGACAATTAGTGAAAACAGAAGGTAAAAATAAGCAAACCGGAACTAAAGGCAATCACTTCCTTTGTCAGTGCGAAATGTCATTCCAAAGAAGGTGGTGGGTGGCTTAGCAACCGGAATGCCTTTTTTTTTTTTTTAATTGTTATTATTATTGTTGTTGTGGTTTGGGTCTATCGACATGTTTTAACAAAATCAGTTCAGTGATCCGTCAATAATTACATTTATCTCTCGTCAAATAAGTTCACGAAGTTACTTATTTTACTTTTTTTTATCTACTTGATTCACTTTGCTCACTAAAATCAATAGATTAACGAGCCGTAATTGATTATTATGCTCACTGAGAGCATTTGCTTCATTTACTTAGTTTATTAAATTCGTTAAAACTTCTTGATTTATGAACTTCCCTTACTTGTCTCATTATATTCATCGAAATTACTTGATTTATTACCCTTATTTGGTTCATCATATTTAGTAAGTTCACTTGGTTTTTTTCGTCGGGTAACGTAGAAAACGCTTTTTTTTTTCGTCATTATCGATATTTACAAAAATTTAGAGTATAATGAGCAAGCTCATTTACGTGAACTACATTTATTGCTCATATTTAGAAAAAGAACAGAGCACTTAACATAATGAGTGCTATCCTTTAACCATGCTAAGACGATTATGGAGTAGATGTTACAGCATGGGAGATAAGAAACAAGGCTGAAAATAAAGGACCAGATTAAATCTTAAAATGTGTTATAAATTTTGCGTAGTTAACAATTTTCAGTAAAAAAATTATAGGATAACGTTAATTTTTGCACTTTAATGAGCTATTTATTCCAGGCAGAGAACACTTTGCGGTAAAAGTTCTAAAAAACCGAGGGTTTAACTTAATAAGTTACATATTTTACTCTATGTTTGTAAGTTTTAGTTTACAACTGAGCATTATTCAGATAATTCATTTATGCTAATGAGTTAATTGTTTAAAATCGTAATCAGTTCTTTAATTAGTTTGTTCTTTCCCATTGGCTAGGTTATTTCTGTAAACAGTCGCATTTAATAGCGCCTCTATTCAAAATAGCATACTTCTTTTAAATCACATTAACAAGGCTTACATACACTAGTGGGCCATTCCACGGGAAAATGATTTTTTTTCTCTCAAGTGACACATTGTATTTCATTAAAAATAATAATTTAAAATAATAATGAACAACGTTTCATTGCTAAGTCAAAAGCATAAATGGAATAGCGCTAGTAAAGATTTAAGTTCTGATTAGAATTTACTTAATAAACGTTGGTATTTAAATTACAGAATATATGATTTCAGCTACGGATTTGAACTCAAAAACATAATCTTACACGCTGATGGTAAAAATATTTACGATTTTTGGTTTCTTTTCTTGTGATAAACGACGTGAATCTGCATACACTCGCACAGTTTATCACAGTTTATCCGTGTAAAATATTCTCGCAGAACTGCTCAATTCTGCGAAACTCAGTCGTTCAGTACTTAACCACTAAAAAAATTAATATTTGGCAGTAAAATAAATAAATCATTGAGGTCTAATTACATCACAAATCCTTCTTTACATGTATTTTCCATCCCACATCACAGTCAACATATCACACGCAAACAAATCCCCTTTATCTTAAAAAATAACTAATTTCATGTCAACTGCGAGAGAATAATATTTTTAACATAATTTATTAGGTCTATATAATTTAATAAACATACTTTAACGCTTACAGATTGACTGTCATTTATTGTATCATTAAACATTACTTTTGCCAGAGGGCAATCATTCGCTGACTGAGCTGAGACGCAGTTGCAAATGAATACATTATAGCCTTCAAACTTACTCATTAGCTGTCATTAAATTTTGCTTTCACCTTGAGAACCATGATTTGCTGATTGCGCCATGATCCAATGAGGAATAAGTTAAGTTTTGTTACTGTCATGTTGATTGTAGCAAATTAAGCCCTTCAGTCGGAATTATGAAAAATTGGACCAAAAATGTTGAAATTTGGTACACAGTGTACTATGGTAAAGGGTATCTTAGAGACAAAATTTTGAGTTTGAAGGAGAAAAATTAAAAGAGTTATCTCACGTCCAATATTCCGGACTTATATTGTTGAAATCAATATTTCGTACACAAAAACGATAAAATACCGAACAAACTTCATTATAAAATGTTCTACAAACAATTGTAAAACATAATAAGAACCTCTCAATAAGGGACACTAATGGGACCAGACATTATGTCCCTTAAGTAGAGGTGTCCCTTCTTCGGAGGTATTTTAGTTTATGCATGCAGCGTGTTAATTCAGTATATTTTTTTTTTATTAATGTAAACTATTACCATTTAAGATTAGATACTTTTCATTTTTCATACACAAATAAATAAAATTCACACTTAATGTTTTTTTTTTCTTTTAATTTTAATTAAGCCAAAAATTTGGTAAGTCCATAGTTTTGCAGCATAAAGCAATTATTTTGAAGTAGTTCATTGCATGAATTTGTTTCTTGTCATGCAATTTACAATGCAAGACATTGTGAATTACAATTAGTGTTCACATTTCAATTTTATATAAAATGTGGATAAAGGAGTTTATGTGCCCTCTCCTTTGGCCCTAAGCCTACTTGAATAAATATCTGTGTGGGCAAATCTTGCATGTAACTTTCAGCAAGACTTTTACAACATATATTTGTTTCTTTAGCATATGTTAATGTTAAATTTCCTCAAATAGTTTTTAGACGAAAAGTAAAACTAGAATTCCAGTAAATTCACTCTTTCTTATGCACTTGTACATAGTTTTTTGTAATTTTTTTTCCTGTGACTGTCCCTTAAATAGAGTGTCCCTTAATTAGAGGCAAATACATGGAAATCACTATTCAAAGGGACTGGGACCAGAAAAAATGTCCCTTAAATAGAGGTGTCCCTTATTCGGAGGTGTCCCTTAGGGGAGGTTCTACTGTATGAAAGTTTGAGGCGATTAATTAACGATTATACATTATTAAAAAAATCAGGAAAAAACTTGCTTTTCAGATGAAAATCCATGGTTGGAAAAATGAGCCACTCTCTATCTCTCAAATCCTTATATGGGTCATTCTCACAAAATTGTGACTTTTACAGTCCCTTAGTAATAAATAATAAAAACTTCAGTATATTCCTTAATATTTTTTTCATGTATTTTAGTTAAGCTTTGAACTAATTAATGTTATGCATGACAATTAAATAAATTTAATGTTTCAGTTCTATTTTTTAATAAATGTTGCTTTAAAATCCCCTCCGTGGACGTCCCTAAGTCTGTGAGACAAAGCAATTTGTAATTGATCTCAAACTGTTTAAATTGGTTTAAAATATCTTTGATTTTATTAACTAGCTAAGAGTTCTAAGATGTTTTTAAAATAAAATTTAAAAAAAAATAAGTTGTATTTATAAAGAAAATGACTCATAAACTGTGTCCCTAAGATTGAAGTCTCTCTCCGTGGAAACTTAAAATAACTTAATAAATACATAATCGAGGGCAGCAAAAGTCAAGTCCATATAAAGTAAATTGTAGGATACTTAGCCATTTTGTTTTCTAGTGATCAACTTTAGTTCTCTTGTACTCGTGTTGGATTGTTATGTCTAAATCTTGCTTGGCAAAGTTCTTAGTGTATTCCCCGTGGTCATCATACAAAAGGTAAAATAAAACTGTCTTGTATTTGAAACATCATTTTTCGATAGCAAAAGTAGTATATTCGATAAAAAGAAGCATTCCATTTTTTTAACTTTAAAATCAAAACTCTGAAAAATTCTAAAGCTTACTTTTGTCTTCTCCGTGGACTTCCCCTCCGTGGACGTGGCATGTCCACGGAGGAAATGACGTGGTCCACGGAAGAGACAAAGCCTTAGAAAAAATCATAATGAATTTTAGTTTTCTAAACAAAATATAGGGCAATTTTGTTTTGTATTTTTTATAGAAAAGAAATTAAATTCGACTCTTAAAGAAGTTCATTTTGTCAGTTTTTCTGTGAAATGATTTCTGTAATGTTTTATATATACTAATATATATATATAGATATTTCTTTTTATAGTAGAAAAAAATGGCAAAACCAAAAAGTAAAAAGAAGTCAGACGTTCAAATCCAAAAGAGGAGGGAACAAAAGAAACTTAGCATGAGATGTGCTAGACAGAAATTTTAAAAAAATCCTCTTAAGTTTGAAGAAAGTAAGAAAAAAGAGAGAGAACGTTACTACCAAAGAAAGGCTGACAATTTAGTTGACCAAAAAACAGATATCCCAGACTGAAACTTTAGTTTTGGTACTTCAAAAAAACTGTTAGAACGTAACAATAAAAAATGTTGAAGAAAGTTTTATAAGTGATGTAGATAAACAAATTCCAAAGCATATTTCACCGTTTCCAGGAACAATGAGAACAATGAAAATTCATGAACTTGTATTTAAAAAAGACCAAATAAATATGGAAGCAAGATACCTCACCCGTCTAAGTTGTGGTGATCAATGTAAACATTACCATTTGGGATTAATTCATCGAGAAAGGATAAGAAGCAAACTAAAAATCAATGATTATGTTGTTGTACAGCAGGGATGCACAACCTATAACCTGCGGGTCAGAAGCGGTTCGCGAAGCTTGTTAAATCGGCCTTTGGCAAATTCTTCAAAAAAAAGAAAATGATTTTTTTTTTTTTTTTGAATAAAAAAAAATATCTTTTGATTTATTAGTTTTTTTTTACTCATCAATGAAACTAAGAACGTACTTTCGATATTTTCTTTTCCAACTAAATTAGGTTGCACTTTATTGATTTTGTTACAAATGCTAGAATATTGATTTTTTTTCAATAAAATAGGATATTCATAAAGAGCGAGGTCCTGAGTCTTGATTTCAAAAGCCTCCACATTTTAATTTGTCAATGTTAAGTAAGAGTCACATAATAGTTCATATAGCTTTAAAACGCATGTTTACTTTCATAACAACCTTTATTGACACTTTCTTACATAAAAAAGTATCCTCCGTTGACTATTGTATCCCCTCCGTGGACGAAGTGGGATTTAAAATATTTGAAATCTTTTTAAAAATAAAATAGAAAACTTAACCACTACTATAGGTACATAATTTATAAACAAACAAAAACATTTATGGAATTTTTATTATTTTTTTACTTAGTTTTGTTAAAAGAATTTTTTCGGCCTATTTGTACCTTTTCTGTGAGAATGACCCATATGTCAGTGTTATCAATCCAAAACGAAAAATTATTTCACAGATTATAATAAGTAGAATGTTAAAAAGTCAACTACAAAAAATCAACTAATTAAATCAATTATTAAATGATTAGCAGCTGTTTAAAGTGTATGTCCGGTATACCGGACACCAGGTCTGAAGGGGTTAATAGCACTTATTTATCAATATGATCGGAGAGAATTCGACATAAAACTGAACCGCACAGAGATTTCTTTCAAAATTCACTTTTATTCCCCAAGTACAATAGTTAACTTTATATAAACAACTTTTCTCCGAAATCTTTCTTCAAAAAAGTAGTAACAAAGTATAAAACGATACCGGGACGGTTTTTTCTATAGATGTAAAAATCTATAGTTTCATTTCACCTTCAATCACTCCAACAAACAGGCAAAACTCTAAAATTTTCCACTCACTGAGTTGAAATGGGAATATTTAATTTCCGGGCTTTGGCGCCTGTTTTAAAGAGATAAGCTCAGCGCATTCTAAAATCGCCTTATTTAAACTTTGCCCCAGGTGACAAGGGGGCTTTACGCGTTGAACTGTGAAGTCGCCTGCGCCTCCCCCGTGAATAGAAGGGCAACAAAACTCCGAGTTTTTGAGATCGTCATGGGGCCGGGGTATCCGTGAAGGCAGGTGCACATCGATTTTCGACTTCGGACAAAAGAGGGTAGAAAAGGAAAAGTCTATCGTCTTTTTCGTATCATGTCCGACAGAATAAAATGCTCTTTTTTACGAGTTTCGAGCGGAAATTAAAATATAAAAGAATCCAGAGATCCATGATCTGCGTAAAGGGAACAAAAGCGTTATTTTGCATAGAATTCGGTATTTTAGTGTTAGGATTTTTTTTCTTTTATTATGTATCTCAAAATATGTTTTGCCGATGCATTTTTTACTTATATTCACTGCAGTGGGATAAAATTAATTTCTTAACAAGATATGTTTGATGATAATGCATTTAAGTATTGTTTACACAAAATCTCCATATTGATGAAACGAACCTTCAAAACTAAGGATCTGCGCTTTTCAGGAAAGTAAAAATAACCTACACTAAAATCGTAAGTGAATGCAAATTTTTATTACCCTCGCTGTTTGAAAAACGAACATTTCCGATTACTAGTAATAAAATTTAAGCAGTCAAATTTTAAGATTCATTCAATTTCATAGGTTATATATATACATTGTTCGCTATAAAAGTAATATGTTAATGTTTTTTTTTTTTTTTCAGACGTGACTGTTCATCTCAGGGAGCTCCGACTGGAGGTAAAAAGCATTAAGGATCTGTTCCTTTATCTACAACTAAGCTTAGATCACTTCTACTAGCTACAACTTCAGAACATGTGTTTATGCGAAACCTGTTTTTAATTCTTTGTACGACTGATGAATCAACGACCTCAGAATACGACCATAGAATCGTGCAGGATGCTTCAACAGGTCTTTAAATATGATAGCTCTTTAAGATCCCAAGGTACGAAATGGCACAAGTTTTTTAAAAGGAGAACCACAAAGATGTCTCCAACGTGCTAAATTCTGCACGCAAAACAACAGCTAGGATTGTTGCTAAAAAGAAACATCAGTCCTGAGTGCACAAAATTTAACATTTTGTTTCAGCATCCCACAAAATGCTGGCACTCTGAACATTTCAACATTTGCGTTATATGAGACAGTGAAAGAGGATTTGAAAATGCGCAAAGTTTGTGGAAAGCTTGGGCTGAAGTTACTTGCAAAAAATACCGTGTTCCGTCCAACAGTAGAGTTCTTAAACTCTCTTCAGATACCGACCTTGCAGATCTCTTTTGCTGCACATACAAGCTCATGTTGAAAAGTTCCGTCCCGACCAAGGACTTTTAGGGTTTCTTCTGGGCAGAGAAAAAGCCACTACGCAAGTATATTGGTACAGAGAAGGATTAAGTTTTGAAGAGCTTCGATGGTTTGCACAGATCGGATCAAAAAATCATCTTTAATGAAACCATGTTCATTACTTTTACTATGTTATTCATTATGGATTCATGTATTTCATATTTATTCAACTCTCAATGCTTCCCAAAGGAATTGAAATTCGGTAATTATTCGCTTCTTCCTTCTCTGAAATAAAACACATTTAAATACGATATTAAGAAAACTAAACCAGGAGACTTTCCTGACACATTTTTTCACTATACAATGCTACATCGAAATAAGTATAGGTACACTTCTAACATTAATATACATATTGTACGATTTAACTTTCTATTACAAATTACAACAATATTTAAAGTACTAATTCAGAATCGTTTCATCTCCCCCCCCCCCCTCGGACCCCCAGGATATCTGTGCGCCGCGTCTTTATTTTTTTTTTCTTCCTTCTTTTTCGTCTGTACTTAAATGTTTTTCGTGCAAACAACGATTGTCCTTCCCCAATGAAGCTTTTATTTATTTTTTATTTTTATTTATTTTTTTTTCTTTTTTGTAGTTTAGCTCCAAAACAGAACAAAAAACTTTTTTCAATACTTTGCAAAACAAACTAAAACTCTTTGATGCAAGAGTTTACAACTTAATACAAATGTATTTCTTAAGCAATTTCGAGAAAAGAAAAAGAAATTAAACTTTAAAACGGAACTTCAGTAACAATTTATGTTGCAGCGGTTTCCACTCGAAAAAAAATTGAATTTTTTTAAACAAAAGTTCAGTTTGTGATGCACATATTAAGCTGCTAACAGGATGTATAATTGTTTTGTTTTTTTTTTAATTATTAACAATTTATTTATTTTTTTTATATTTCAAAATAAAAACTGATATACACAGGCCTGCATTTCCGTAATGTTTCTAAATTGTTTTTCACAACAACAATAAACGGGTACATTGCAATGTAGAATAGACGATGTATCGATGCATAAAAGGTTCTGTGTTTGACCGCTGCATTTGCAGAAAGTTTTTCATTATTCTGAGTAAAATACCGAATACGTTTATTCACAAATAATATTTCATTTTAATTAAGAAAACAAATGCATTTTAATAAATGATGGTGATTGCTTGCGTTTTGTAACATTTCAGTTAAAGTGCAAATTAAAGAAAGCGAAGAGACGAGGTTTAAAAAAAAGACAAATTAATTACTTGTCTAATCCATGTGATTTTCGTATGTTTAAAGTTTACATGTGCGACAGCTGGTTATGACTTTTAAACTATGTTGGGAAGGTAAACTTTGCAATCAATTTTATTTTGTAGCTAGCTGTTCTATTTTTCGGAAATATGAGTCTTAGCTCAATTTTTGGATCAATTGTGGCTGCGGAAATATGTCTAGAAAATATTCGATTTTTTAACACAATTTGTAGAAAATATAATACTTCTTCATTTTTACACATACTTGACTGACATGCGAATAATTAGTTACGAATACGAATGGCCCATAATTGTTCGAATGGTATCGATTTAAAAATTTGAAAGGTAAAAAGTGGTACTATTTCGCAATGTTTGGATAGCTTTAATTAATGGCTGAAATTTGAAAGATGTAATCGAAATTATATGTCAAGTAATTAAGTTTTTTTAAATTAAAAATCGTATTTACTGGAAAAGCTTTTAAAAAGAACATTTCTTTCCTTTGGATAATTGGTTCAAGTAAACGAAGCTAAGTTTCACCTACCAGATTCATTTTATGGCGTAATGTTAATTAAGCTTGACTTATGATAATATCTGATGTCTACAAAATTTTGCATAAACAAGAAGTTCCGTCTAGAACTAGACGAGCCTACTTTCCCGTATACCCATACTACTTTCTAGCAGGGCTGCGGAGTCGGAAGGAAAATGGCCGACTCCGACCCCGACTCCGACTCCTGGATTTTGAAACGCCCGACTCCGACTCCAACTCCGACTCCGACTCCGGATTTTTTTAAATTTTTTAAATTGTATTTTTTAAACTCCCTCTCTCCATTCAAGGGAAGGGGGAAAACCTCTTAACAGAGATTGAAACATTAATTCCTTTTTATGAAAATTTAGCATTTTGTTTTTTATTGTAAACCCAAGACGTCATACAACGTTAGAAATTCAATTTAAAAATCAAACTTTCCAATAGTTACGAGTTAAAAAGTGAGATGACTTAAAAATCCCTTTTAAAAACTTTGAAAATGATTATCTGTAATTTGCCCCCCTTTAATGTTTAACAAATATATATTGAACAAATCGTGTGCTTTCAATTTTTGAAAGCTGTAACTTGAGAGAAAAAAAACTTTTTTTCTAAATCCAAGTTCTTGAGAGGGAGTGGTTTGTCCCTATTGACATCCATCTAGTAGATGACACCCAAAGTTAATTTCAGAGTTTATAAAAAATATAAATTCTGAAAATTTTCACGAATATATTTTAAATTATATTTCATCAATAAAATTTCAACGAAAATAGGGCACATATGCGTCAGGAGCTAATTTTACACAAAACGCGGCGGTATACAAATTTGTACGAATAGCTTTTACTGTACCTATATTTCTTCTTCGCTAAATTTTTAATTTAAATTTTATTGGCTGCTTTAGAATTAACCTAAATATGAAGATTTTAAGATTAACTGCAATTCTTGAGTGTTGTAATCAAGAAATTTTTTACACCTTCTTTGTTCCATACTTTTTAGTGAGAACCAAGCTTACAGAAATAGTCTTAATAAAGAAAAAAACATTAGATTATTTCATCGAATCTTTTGGATTCGTGCTTTCGAGCCAGAACTTCTTTGAATTTGCCGATCACACTTAAACGTTTCAACCTTAGCTACAGGCGTCGACTTACTAATTTGTTACGTTTCTTTTACTATTTTAAACTGAGAACAAAACACTATATTTCTATTTTTATTTGAAAGTGATTACTTGAAAATGTTATTCAACAAAACCGTTTGCTGACAGTTGCTATTAGTTATGTTAAAAAGCAAGCAAACTAGGGGACGGCTACAGAAAGTTCGGTAAGCATTCAAGCTAGCTGATTGCCATAATGGCAGTTATTTTCTCATTAGTATCTTTTTATACATGTAATCGAACCAATTGGTAATCAATTTTTAAAAAATGCAAGGAGAGTCAGTGAAAAGGAAAGAAAAAAAGAAGCCCGGAGTCGGAGTCGGCATGTTTTCCAACGACTCCGACTCCTTTATTCCAAAATCAGTCCGACTCCGACTCTTCGACTCCGACTCCGACTCCACAGCCCTGCTTTCTAGTACCTGATCAATATTCTCAAAAATAGCTAAAATCGCAAATTTTTTCAAACATATATTTTTTAATATTTTAAGCTGATTTCTAGGAATAAAATATTCCTTACTTTTCTTCAAAGAAACGAACAAATAAAATAGCAGCACCTTTTAAACAAAGCAGCTAATACACTTCTTTCCATTAAAAAAATTTTTTTTAACAGCTTTCAAAACGAAAAAATAATAATAAGTTCATTAAAATAAATACATCATATAAAAAAAAATCGTTTCTTTTTCCCCTGTTGCCGAAAATAATTTTTTAAACGAATTAATGCACTTACCAAAATAAAAAAAAACAATAAAATGTCAACTTAAAGAAATAATTTTCATTGTCAAAAAAAAAAAAAAAATCGTCTGCGCATATTTTTCGAGTTTATTCACCAAAAACTTAATACCTAAATTAAAACTTTAGCGTGAAAATAAAAACAAATCATATCAACAATAATCATTTTACAGTTAAAACCACAGCAGCGGAGTCGGGGTCGGAGTCAATCTCATTTTGGGATAAAAGAGTCTGAGTCGAATATCCAAGAATCGGAGTCAGTCATTTGTCCTCCGTGTATAAATGTTTGCCAAAGCTACGAAGTCAGAGTCGAAGTCGGGGAGTCGGAGTCCGATTAATTGTCGGGAACAGGAGTCGGTGTCAGGTCCCCCTAAATTCTCGGAGTCGGAGTCGGGAGTAGATCGTCAAGAGCTATTTCCAACAAAGTTTGTTTGAAGTAAATCCGCCTTCAAGTACGGAATCTACATTGACTTTCAGTTTCCCCGTAGGCGCTAATGTTAAGGGATTTGAACTGTTCAAAATTGAACGGAAAATTGTTCAAATCAAAAAGATATCTTATATACAAGTTTTTTATCAAAAGCTTTTTCCTACAAAGTTTGTTTGAAGCAAATTCGCCTCACAGTTCGGAATTGCTTTGAATTTCCCCGTAGGCGCTAATGTTAAGTTTTTTTGAACTGTTCAAAATTGAACAAAAAATAGTTCAAATCAAAAAGTGAAATATGGGAATGAGGTGTCCTCGCCGATATCTTTCGAACAAAAAAAAGTTTGTTCGAATCGGACTATTCATTGAAAAGTTATTAGGGGGGACAGACAGACAGACCGACCGACAGACAGACAGACCGACAGACAGACCGACAGACATTTTTCCCCATCTCAATACCCTACTTTCCAATTTTTAATTTTTCAATATTTATTTAATTATTTTATTTATTTTTGACTTTTTTTTGTTTTTCACGATATTTTTAAGATGCATTAAGCCTTCTTTCATGCTTTTTTCTTCTTTTTCTGACTTTTACTGGGAAAGTAGGCTAAAAAGGCTGGGAAGAATCGCGTAAAATATTAAGCATAGTATCTTCCGGTCCGTTTAGCAGATTGCTCTCGGTGTTAATATAGGAAAACAAAGAAATAAATTTCGCAATATCTTTTTAGCCTACTTTCCCAGTAAAAGCCAGAGAAAGAAGAAGAAAGCATGAAAGAAGGCTTAATGCATCTTAAAAATATTGCGAAAAACAAAAAAAAGTCAAAAATAAATAAATAATTAAATAAATATCGAAAATTTAAAAATTGGAAAGAAGGGTATTGAGATGGGGATAAATGTCTGTCTGTCTGTCGGTCTGTCTGTCTGTTCCCCCTAATAACTTTTGAATGAATAGTCCGATTTGAACAAACTTTTCTTTGTTCGAAAGATCTCGGCTAGGACACCTCATTCCCATATTTCACTTTTTGATTTGAACTTTTTTTTGTTTAATTTTGAACAGTTAAAAAAACTTAACATTAGCGCCTACGGGGAAATTCAAGGCAATTCCGAAGTGTGAGGCGAATTTGCTTCAAACAAACTTTGTAGTAAAAAACTTTTGATGAAAAACTTGTATATAAAATATCTTTTTGATTTGAACAAATTTCCGTTCAATTTTGAACAATTCAAATAACTTAACATTAGCGCCTACGGGGAAAATGAATGTCAATGTAGATTCTGTACTTAAATGCGGATTTACTTCAAACAAATTTTGTTGGAAATAGCTCTTGACGCCAAACTCCAGACTTCGATTCCGAGAATTTAGGGGCACTTGACTCCGACTCCTGTGCCCGACAATTAGTCGGACTCCAACTCCCCGACTTTGACTCTGACTTCTTAGCTTTGGCAAAAATTTATACACGGAGGACAGATAACTGACTCGGATTCTTGGATATTCAACTCCGACTCCGACTCCTTCATCAAAATGAGATTGACTCCGACTCCGCAGCTATGGTTTTAACTGTGAAATAATTATTGTTGGTATGACTTGTTTTTATTTTCACGCTAAAAGTTTAATTTAGATATTCAGTTTTCGGCGAATAAACTCGAAGTCATTCATGTTTCTACATAAAGTTATGCGCAGACGATTTTTTTTTTTTTGACAATGAAAATTATTTCTTTAAGTTGACATTTTATTGTTTTTTTTTTTTTTTTTTTTTTTTTTTTTGCATTTTTTTTACAAATTTTCTGACGCCTCCGAAAAGGAAACAAGCAATTCTTCTAGCGAAATTAACTGACAAATAATTTTGAACTTCATACAAATGGGTGTTAAAATAAACGATCGAGAATTAATATTACTCTTGATAATTTTTACTAAAAAATATTTTAGCAAAGACTAAAAAGCCACAAAAAGGAATTGCAACATGCATTGTTATTAAACAAAATCTTTTTGACATAAGCTAGCTTCAAGGAATATTATATTTAGTCTTTTACAACATTATCTATATTTTATCTGTTGGGATTCAAAGTTAGTATTTTTTAACACCAACTAGGGAATTGAGATTTTGAAGAAAAATATGTCTCCAGCGTGCTTGATATTTTACTCAAAAAATTGTACAAGATTAAATATTGTATTGAGTAAAAATGACAACAACGTGCATAAAGTACAAATAAAGTAGTAAAATAGAGTTAAAAACACAGCAAACAGCTGTTTTGGGGCTGTCATATGCAAGCCCCTTCATCAGTGCAAAAAAGAAGAACTCGGTCTACATTGTGTGGACTTTTCGTTCTTCTTTTATCTACCCTGGTGAGGGTAGGGCTATAGACATGTAGGATTTTAGGGACATATTTTTTCCCGAAACTCAGACATTTTTAGTAACTATCCACAAAATAGGGGAAAACATAACTACATCGCCTCCAAAAGTTTAGATACGCCTCTTTGATTTATTTTTTTCCACAACTGTGTGTATTTCTGTAGGGGAAAAGGGGGCACATGTGAACTTTTTTTTTTTTTTTTTCATTTCTTAATTTCTCTGAAAATATTTTCAATTTTTCACAGAAAAAGGGTCTCCATGATTGAATAGACTTTTCTTTTGCGGAGAAGATATGGGAGCTCTTCACATGTGATCCTACATGTTGCGTTCATAAGTGCCCTGGCGTCTACATTAGAACTAATTTTCAGAAAAAAAAATTTTAAATTTATTTACAAATTTTAAACATTGCCATATATTTGCATGAATGTTCATACAATGGTTTGCAATATTTAAATTTAGCTTATTACTTAGTTTAAAATATGTTTTTACACGAAGAAGACCGAGATAAAAGTACATCAGCATATGTTTAAACAAAGAAGCTGTCACCACAGGAGCATAAACTGTCTCCTTGCTCTGAAAGTTTGTTTAAAAAGTAGGGCTCGTATTGCCATTACTTCAGAATTTTTTAAGATTTTTTGTTTGACGTTATCCTAGTAAATCATACCATGTTCACATGTGCCCTGTGCTCACATGTACACCCTTTCCCCCTACATTTTTTTTCGTGTTTTCTTTTATTTTTTTTTAACAAGTATATTATTTAATCCTCTCGCTTTAGTCACTTAAGAGGGTGTCTTCGCAATTTCGCCAACATTGCATCCCACCCTCTGATTTTCAGTTTTAATCAGACCTTTTGATATATTAAAGGGGGATCTAAAATGTCGGCAAAACTGGGGGTAACCCCTTAATAGAGTGGCAATTCAACAATATAAATGTTTTACGTTGTTACAAACTAAAGGAAAAACTTTATAACTAAAAACATGTTCACAATTAGTTATATTGTTGCAATAGGCAACAAATCTGTTCAACAATATCTTAGCTCAGCAACAGAGCGAACGAAACTGTAAAATCTCACTTGAAGTCGATGTGATGCGATTGTAGCTGAATTCGAGCTTCCACTCTCTCAAAAATCGTATTTGTGCGAAATTTGGAGAAAACATTGCATGAAAAGTAAGTGGACTTGTATCGTTAGCTTTCATCTGATAACAGAGTTGGTCTATTTAAAAATATCACTCATAAATTACATTTTTTGTAAATACTAATGATTCTACATGGACGACCTTCTCATAATCAGATAAGGCTATTTTAATGCATTTTTAAACTATGAGTTCAACTCACGAAACTTAACACATTGACTGACGAGGACGAGATAACTCGCCCTCCAGAATTATGCTGTATGCGCTAGGGACGAGATAATTCGTCATCCAGCCAACACGTTGCTATATTTTTTTCAGCGGGTTCCATTGACTTCCCTAGCTGTTCTGCCGCGCATAAACGAACATTTAGACAAGGTTCAAAAAAGAGAACACAAGATATCGCCAATACTGCGTTTGCTGTGAAAACATTTTCTGATGCAAGCAGGATCGAGTTTTTTGTGCTGTAGTCTGTGAGGAAATAAAAATCTAAAGTGAGCAAACGTAAGTATATGTCTTACATATGTAAGTGTATGTAAGAAGATACCTTGTCTGCCATTCTCTGAACACTCGAAAAGAATTGCATTATCAATGCAAAACATGTGCGTCCAAACCTACCTTATGTGTTGTCCCTCGCTTTGAAAAATATCACAGTGTGAAAAATTTCTAGAAAAAAATATATAGAATTTGTTTTGTATGCTGTATTATTCATAAAAAAGTCTAATAAAACTGTTTACCTTCAAATTGTTTCAAATAATTAGCTTAGCGCAGGGAGTCTTAGGCTATCGACGACGCAGTCAATGTGTTAAGGTGTAGCTTCAGTATAAACCCCGCGCTGGTTTTTGCTTTTATTTTATTTTTATTTTGCGGCTTTTTTTTTTTTTTTTTTTTTTTGGAGATAATTTACCAAGTGTGTTTGTTGTGTTTTTAAATAAGTGAAATGTTTTTGAAATGTTCGTTAAATATAAATGCATTTCCACAATTTTAAATATATTGTTGCATAACCCATTGACAAAGTTTTCCTAGATACCCATTTCCCCGGTAAGTCTCCACTAAGACCGATACGAAGGCTCACTGGGGAGATGATGTAGCAAGATTGGTATTACTCACAAGAATCTAAATGGATAGAGACATTTATATTGACAGTAAAAAAGGGGGTTTGGCTTACAATTTAATTTTAATTTTTAAAGTGTTTTTACAATCAATAAGAAATTGTATTAATTGTAACATTCTTTAGAAATTCCAGTGTATCATTTTCCCGATTTAACCTACCAGATCCACTGAACCAACATTTTTGGTTTTGAAAAAAGAAAGTTGACATTCCTAGCTTTTTAAGTTAATGTTAAAGACTTTTTGATCAATTCTACTTCAAAGATAAGCGTCTAAAATAAAACTAAAATTTAATTTATGACATAGGAATAGTTTTCATTTTTTTTGTCCCCCCGCTTTCACCCCCCAAAAACGTGCATATTAGAACTTGGCTAATTACATTACTTTCGTTACAATACTGGTAATTCTAATTTCATTAGATCTCATTAAAAAACAGTTTTACATTTGAGACATTAATAAAGACTTCATGTGCTAATATGTACGCTTTCATTTTTTAGATGTCTTTCGTAAAGAAATTGAAGCAAAAACTGTTCAAAAAAAAGGACAAACATGCTGAGGACGGTGAATCTTCACCCAAAGTAAGTTAAGTACTCTCTGATAGTTTACCAATTCAAAACTTAATGCGAGAAGCAAATTTTTAAGCTCTAGCAGCTCATTTTCAAACTTGTGTTTGAATTCTATACTTTACATCCCTATTGCAAAATCTTTTACCTAAAATGGGTGCAGTCACTTAGAGTCAGTAGCGTAGCTAAGGCACTTTTCTAGGGGCGGCAAATTGTCCCTTTTAATGTGGAAAAAAATGCATTTCAATGCAAAGTTCAAAATAACTTTTCTGGGACATAATGGACAAATTAAGTATTTCTGTAGTTTTCAACTGTTCCAAGAAAGTGACACCACAAACGAAGATTTGTGTGGCTCAAGTCATTTCAAGCCAAACTTTCCAGAAAAAATATGCGTGTTTCAACACTCAAATTTATGATTGAAAGCTCGATGATAATAAAAAAATTCTCTACCTGATTTAAGCCGCACTTTTCTTTGTTTGTGGTGTCATTTTGTTGGAATAATTAAAAACTAAAGGAATATTTAAATATTCCGTTCTGACCCAGAAAAGTTATTTTGTCATTTTGAGTGCATTATGAAAAGTGCATAGCATTTTTTTTTTTTTTAATTTGTTATTTAGACTGTAGAGGTTAACTTCAGAAAGACGAAAACAATGACCTTTTCCAATTTTTGTCATAAGAAAAAGCTAATATAGGGTTTTAAAAGAGTTTCTTGAAAGCCTGCTAGTGAAACAGAAACTTCCCCCCTTTTTTACATCAGGAAAATGGTGATAAGAGTAAGAAAAAGAGGGGGAGGTACAAATGTTACACGAAACATTTTATTGCTCATCACACTTTATATGTGTCAGAGTTTGCTTTGATTTCCCACTCTTTACACGAGTTTTCTTCTTTAAACGAAGTATAACGGATTCCCGTTTTCTCATTTTGAGAGCAGATAATCTATCCGACAATTTTGGATCACTTGTTAGTCTATTCCTTATGAAAGGTAAGCAAATTTCAGTTTTCAGCCACTGGTTTAGACCCTCAACCTATCCAAACATAGCACAAAATGCGTTTTAAAGTATTCAGTTTCAAATAATTTCGATTGGAAACCTGTCCCACCCCCACTCTGTATTCTAACAGTGCGAAAATGTTTTTAAGCGGGAGAGTGCTTTAATATCTCATCCCTGTTTCTGACATCAATGAAGATACAAAAAAATCAGTAATCCAACGTTATAAAGCCCAAAAATTGCAAAAAATTGCAGACACGTGTTTCGGTGTTACAAGGAACACCTTTTTCAATGCAAAGAGGTGTGAGCTTCTGGATGAAAAGTCATCCGAGAAAAATAGCTTTTCTCGACATTTGTAGAGGAATATATTCAATGTAACTGAAAAGAAAGTCTTAAAAAGTGTCATCAAAAACAGTGTTTTAATAAATGTTCAAGGCTGTTTTTTTCCTCTCATAGGTGAATTGCCTTAAACCACCTAATTTGAGAAAATTGTTTCAATTAAAAAGGATCAAGACAGTACAGACCAATGGCGTCGAAGTAAAATTATTCGGTAAGAAATTCTTAGTCAAGAGAAGACTGTCTAGATCTAAAGAGCGCAGACTTTTTCGACTTGGACTTGGCCTTGGCTTTATCGAAGGTGAGAATTTAACATTAAAATAATAACATTTGAATCAATTCAAATTCGAGAAATTATTAATTTAAAAAGCAATTCATGGCAACTGTCAGTCTTGCTAAAAAACAAAACTGTTGGTTAGATTTTTTTCTTCTTCTTGTTTTGCTCTTATAATTCTTTCTCTTTTTAAGCAATAACCCCCAAGTCCCATTAAGAATTGCTCAAAAATAAAACGTTGTTTCGTCACAGATATAGACCCGCATATTTCAGAAAAAGAGCAAAAACGTAAATATGTTTATTTGTTCCCGCGCGCAGGATCTTTAAATAGACGAAAAATAGAAACAGATGAAGAATTTTATTTTACCACTTGATAAAAAATAGCAACAACACATCTCTTCATTTAAATTAACTCTATAAAAATCCAATATATTGTCGCCTCAGAGCAACAGTAAGATATTTGAATGTTATTCTTTGAATTAAATGTTTTAGTGTTGTTCTGAAGCGACGATATGCCTCGAACTATTTCAAATATAGACACTTTAAAGTAACTTTCTATTAATAATGAAAATGGGAAAAAATTAAAAAATATACATATATTCCACCTATTAACGCAGCTTTTTTTTGGAACATATGACACAATTTAGCTATATAGAAGCATTGAGGATTTAATTTTATTTGTATTAATTTTCTTTTAGGTGAACAAATTCAATCAAACTATGACTTAACTGATAATGAAGTCGAAGATACCTATGAAGCTCAACACCACGAAATTGTAAATGAGACATACCAACAATTTCTTGGAGTAGACCAAGTTGACACAACTGGGGAAACACATTTCATTGCTTGTATGAATGACCCAGATAACATTACTACTGACACTGAATCCTTTGCAACTTCTCACTCTGACTCGTCCTTAACTCCTCCAGTACGAAGAAATGCATTTGGTGCAAAAGACTGTTTTAGCAAAGAAATAAGACAACAATTTACTGTAGCTGCTCGAGAATCTGCTGTTATGGACAATGATTCAAACTCGATTAACCACTCTAATGATCTTGAAAAAATTTATGGTCAACATATTATGCCTTATATTCAACTCTCCTTAAATCAAGAAAAAGTTGTCGCTTTATTGCTACTATCCATTTTCATTCACTTAATTATAATTTATTTATGCTACTTCTAAAGATTTAATGGAGACCATGAAAAATGAATGCCACACTGAACCACTCACATCACTGGAACATTAGCAGACATCTTTAAAGACAATTACCAATACTGTCAATAGTCATGAAATTTAGGACTTTAAGTACAGGATCAAATTTCAATGCTCCAAAATCATTTTTAAGAAAAAGTTTAATTTTTAAGATCAAAAGTCTGGATGGGGGACTAGGGCTCCTGGCGATACCCCCTTAACAAAAACGCATTGGGACTCTTACCTCATGGGTGATGTGGAAACAGAGTCAACATTCCTAACACAGATGTCTGCAAACTTATGTAAGTGGGCTTCTTATTATAGACATGCCATGAATTCAATGAGTAACGAAACAAATAAATGCTTATCAAACGTATTTGATCAAACTGGCAAAATAATTCCGTCTAATGATACAGCAAACACTTTTCGTGCATGTGGTTGCATGAATATTTGACTCAAGAGTTAAAAACTGAAAATTTTCTTCATTGATTATAAAGAGTTTTTAATAAACAATACGTTTAATAATCTTTATTTCCATTTTCTCTTTATTTCATGCAACTATTTGTGATTTTTCACAGAAAGTGAGAGGCATTAGATTCACTTGGAGGATATAAATTCCTAACTTCAAAAAGAAAATACTAACCTGGTCTTTCAAATTGCTCTGTTGCCTTGAAACTGCAATCGCTGCTGGACGTAACATACTTGAGAACTGCAAAACCAGATGTTTTGCAGGCGGGAAATATTTATATTCAAAAGGTTATTTTTTGATAAATTTATCTTCCATTGCTTTAATTAATGTGAATGTTGCATCTAATTAATGTTTCTTCAAAAATTATTTAATTTTTGATTAATTTTGTGAAATTTAGAAATGCATTATGTGTTTAAAATATGATGTTTGTGTGCTATTTTCTGTTTAAATCAAGACAAAGCCCTTATAAAATTTTATTATTTAGTAAATGCTAAAAGTATTTGACTTAAGTTTTTATGATACACCATTTAAGCTGCTTCAAATTTAAACCTTTTTAGAACAACAAACAATCAAATTTTTGCTTTTTAGGAATCGAAACAATCATATACGTTTTAGAGAGTACCGTTGCTTTTAGTGAACAAGTTCTAATTACTTTTGTACTTCGAACTTAATCAAATTAGACTTGGTGTATAAACAATAGAGGTATCAATAGCCTTTTAGTAATAAATATTTCTACTTTAGCTATACACAATTGTCGTGTAGGTCCCCCAAGGTGAGGGGGGAAATTAATTTGAAAGGCAACCGTATCGTATAGTGGGTGCATTGAACCCAAGCCGGAGTCTTGCAACCACGACAATCGCAAGAACCCCTTGACCAATGAAGCGTACAACTCGTAAGTGTGAGAATTATATGACGGGGACAATCAGACACACATGACATCATCATACAGGTCAAGCACTTTTAAAGATAACTAAAGTTGGCACTTTTAAGTTACGTAATTACAGAAATAAATTGGAAGTGTCTCACCCATCATGTGATCTCGCCTCGCAGGCCCGCTGAAATCCAAACATGAAAAGTCCACACAAAAGTTTAGAATGGTAAATAAGGAAGTTTATTTTCACCAAGTTGAATGAGGTCACAAAAATTGGCACACAAGCCGTGCGATGCACGGTCGGCAGCACTGGGACGAAACATCATCAGCACACAATGATGATACATTATCAATTCCAATTTAGGCCATCATAATATGCGAACTAACATCCCAAAACATCAAGCACACACATGCCGGCAGGTTGGGGACATAATGAACATCCCCGGCTCAAAATCGGGAAGTTTGGCCAGACATAGCGGGAAACGGCACATCCGCTAAAAAAAACAAACAAGCCCCGCGCACGTCAACACAGCACGGAGGAAAATAATGAACTCCCGAAATATCCAAGCAAATTACGTGGCAAGCGAAAAAGTCCGTTACACCGATAACAAAACGGGTGATCGAAATGCACAAATCAACACTCTTAAACAAAATATTACCATATACGGCAGCCTATGAACACGGGGAAAAAGACACTGGCGCCACATACGAAATAACCGTCTGTTGTGACGTCATCACTATTCTAAAATCACAGACCGGGTTAGATCAAAAGTTCGCTCTGAGGAAATCTGCGCGAAATCGAAACAAACGAAAAAATAAGGGAATCCAATGTGGATTACACCACAACAATATTAGATTAAACCACAAAACTAAACTAGTAAATATATCACTACAATATTTTGTAAGAACTCTAACAAATTTTATAACAAATCACTTGAAAGTAGTTTGGCATGCGACCTTAATTTCTTCTTAAATTTTTGAGCAATAACGATTTGCTAATTTTTCATGATTGAATTTCGCATTTCGAGGCGCATGGGAGCTCCTCCTGGGTGGCGGTATTCATGTCCTCCGGAACTCACTTTGTGGAACCTAATAGTCAAAAATTTGTTTCTAAAAGTATCTGGTACTTCGCACTAATAAAATAAATATATAACAAAGATGATATCAATTTTTGGTTTGTAATTTTTGATCATTATCCATGTTTTTCCATGCTATCTAAGAAAGAAAAAGCTATATTAAAATCTATAGTATCTGTTCTGGCCCGCTATATGGATCGTAACGTGAGGCGTTACCGTCGAGTACCAAAATCGTCATGTTAAAAGAAACGGATGACTACACCACAGCGATGGGATGTTGTGGATAAAAGAAACCCAAAGAGTAGGGTCGTGTCGCAATTCGTGATCGTTCAAGTTGTCAAAATTAAGTGAATGCCAAAGGCTGTATGAGAGATACTGGATGCTCTATGGTTTTCTTTTTAAGTTTTGTCACCAGTGTACAATAAATCAATATAGGTTATATATCAATAACGTTCGAAAGTTCTTAAGAAATGCTTTAAGAGGTAGCGTAAGATCTCATTAATAACAGAAGTCAACATAGAAACAACAACAGTTATGAAATACTCGTGTACATGGGCCGCTCCATTTAATTAAGAAACTGAAAAATCACGCTTTAATAGCAAAATGAACTAAAATGTTAAAAATAATCTTTGGATGACAAGTATATAAAGTAATTGACCAAACACTTAATTTTACTGTAATAGAAAAAAAAAGCGTGGGGGGGGGGAGCGCCTATTTACATTTTTGAATGGATTACAAGTGGAAGAAACTTAAGACAACTGAAAAGAGTTTTTGTTCACAAGTTAACTGGTAAAACTTTGTATTGATATTAACATGAAAATAAACAAGTATTCGAAAATTCTTGCTCAGACCTACATCCATGTTTTTTCCTTTCATTAATTTATTCATATGGGCTCAGCCCCGACAGATAGTGTACCGCCCATGACAAGCTTTGTAGAGAAAAATTTAAATGTGATCACACTGTGTTTTGCGTTATAAATGACATGACATCAAGCAAATCCACGTAACACAAATTCAAAATTGTAATTTATAAAAATCAGTCACAAAACTTTGATGCTATAGAATGTATTTTTTTCCAAGCATGAATAAATCTAAATTTTAATTAGTAAATATGAAACATTTTCAATACTTCATCTTAAATGTTATTAGTTTACGTTTATTATGAAACTACACCGACTTCACATTGCATGCATGAATTCATCTACCTCCGAAGTAGGAGCACCTTTATTTAGGGACAATTTTTCCAGTCTTCTTAGTGTCTCATATTAAGAGGTTCTACTTTACTTTCAACGTGAATACAAATACAAATAAATACAAATACAAAAGTGACGACCAGCAACAGGCTCTGGGCCCAGCTAGACTGGTCCTAGTCAATTTAAAGTCCTCAGTGAAGATCAATGGCCCTCTTGAAACTATCTACTCCCTTGCTCATTACCACCTCTTCCGGTAAGCTGTTCCAAGTTTCCACTACCCTGCTAAAATAATAATTTCTCCTAACATCCATGTTGGCCTGAGATTTAAATAGCTTAAAACAATGACCCCTTGTCCTGTTTTCAGTGCTAAACTTCAGCCCCGTAACATCATTCATTTTAATAAAATTAAACAACTGAATCATGTCCCCTCGGTCTCTTCTTTGCTCAAGACTGTACATTTTTAGCCTTCTAAGCCTGGAATCATAGTCCAAGTGAGAAAGTCCATTTATTAGCCTTGTCGCCCGCCTTTGAACCCTTTCCAATACATTAATGTCTTTCTTAAGATAAGGAGACCAAAATTGAACACCGTACTCCAAATGAGGTCTTACCAAATTTCTATATAAGGGCAGAAGAACTTCTTTAGATTTGTTTGAAATAGATCTATTGATAAACCCAAGCATCTTATTGGCATCATCGAAATTCAAATAACTATAACATGAATAACAACTAATAAGTTTCATCGAAATTCAAATAACTATAACATGCAATAAAATAGTTTATTTAATGTCAACTGTATTATCAGCTGGTCTTCCCCTACATTTATTTTAAGAGAAGTAATCCCTTTGACACTCGTGCAGTGTTCAAAAAATATTTGTAACGTCTGAAACAGTATTAAGATGCAAAATCGAAAATTTGTATCAACATTACATACAAGAACATCATTACTTAAAACCGAATATTCAGTTCAATATCCGGCAGGCAAAATTTATTTCTCCATGTTTTCTCAACGTTTGAAAAAGCAGAAAAGTAAGGATTAATAAGATTCGGAAGGATTTTTTCCCTGAAAACTCGTTTAATGGGCTTCAAAGACATTTTTCAACATCATTTTATATTGCCGGGAATAATGCTTTAAATCGGGCCAAAAAAAAAAAAAAAAAAATCGTTTCATTGAAGTATTTTTTTTAAATAACTCACTTAAAGCACATAGTTTCTGCATTTCACTGGTTATATAACAAGAAGTTCCGTCTGGAACCAAACGAGCCTACTTCTCCGTGTACCAATATCGACTTTCTAGTATCTGATCAATATTCTCAAAATTAGCTAAAACTGCAAACTGTATCAAACATATTTTTAAAATATTTTTAAGCTGATTTCTAGGAATAAAATATGCCTTGCTCAATAAACTAAGGTATTTTCAAGAATAAATAAAAACAATAAAATATCAACTTACTGAAATCATTTTCACTGACCAAAAAAAAATAGTCTACGCATATCTTTAAATAGTGTTATAAAGGACTCCAAATTTATCCGCCAAAAAATGAATACAAAAATTAAAAATTTAGAGTGAAAATAAAAACAAATCATATTTAAATTATTTATTTCAAAATAAAAACCATTGCTGCGGAGTCGGAGTCAATCTAATTTTGGTACGAAAAGAGTCAGATTCGGGAGCCGAAAGTTTTTAATTTAAAGACTCTGAGTTGGAATCGGAAATTTTCCCTTTAAGTCCGCAACTGCCAATGTTTGAACTTATTTTGAGCTTTAGGAGTCGGAGTTGAATTTCCAAGAGTTGGAGTCGGTCATTTTTACTCCGTGTATACATTTTTGCCAAAGCTACGAAGTCAAAGTCGGGGAGTCGGAATCCGACTAATTTTCGGGCACAGGAATCGGAGTTAAGTGCCCCAAATGCAAAGGATTCGTAGTCGGGAGTAGGTTAAGTTGGTTATCAAGAGCTATTTCCGACAAAATTTGTTTGAAGTAAATCCTCTTTTAAGTTCAGGATCTACAGGGTGTTTCGTTTTAACCTGCAAGACCACCATTTTTGCATCCTTTAGCCCAAGATGTATACTTCCAGTTGCAAAAATGTTCAAAATCAGATGCAGAGTTAAGATATTGTAAATTTGAAGCAAAAACAAAAATGAGTCGAAAAATACAAAATTTAACTTTTTATACGGGCCCCAGGTCCACTAACTTATATTTAGGGAAATAATGTCCATTGAAATTCCAACACAAAAAGTTTGAAATTAGTACTACCAACATTCACTGAGATATGAAACGCAGCGATTTGTGACTTACATCACTTTTCACTCGCCGTCAACAACACCTTTTTTGGGGGGGGGGGGGAAATATAGCGGTTAACAAGTTAAAAAGTAGCGGTTAAAATTATATGTGTGCTTAGAGTGTGGTTTTTCAAATTGATCGAGGTTTTATAGTGTGTTTTGGCGTATCACGGCATAAAATTTGCAGTTATTTTTCAAAAGCAATAAAAGATATTAATACTTCTTTTTTATTTTAACAACCTGTCATTCTTCTGAAAGGGCGATAAGTTCCAATCTCATCTTCTGTATGGTCCTTTAAAGCTTTGAACTGGAACATCTCCTTGAGTTTTGGTCGCACAAATGTCAAGTTTTTTGTGTTAGTAATAGTTTTCGATGGAGATTATTTCTCAAAATATTAGTTAGGGGACCTAGGGGCCGTATAAAAAGTTAAATTTTATATTCTTTGGCTCATTTTTAGTTTTTGCTTCAAACTTTCAATGTCTTTACTCTGCATCTGATTTTGAACATTTTTGCAAATGAAAGTATACATCTAGGACTAACGGTTGCCAAAATAAAGGTAATGCAGGTTAAAACGAAACACCCTGTACATTGACTTTCACAACTGTTTTCTTGAACTGTTAAAAATTGAACGGAAAATCGTTCAAATCAAATAGATATTTTCTATACATGTTCTTCTTCAAAAGCTTTCTCCTACAAAATTTGTTTGAAGCAAATTCGCCTGTAAGTTCGCGATTTATATTTGCCTTAAATTTCCCATAATTAACCTTGTCTATAAATATATGTGATTCCTGCAACATGTTTTTATCCGAATTTATAAATACTAATTTCTAATAAAATCAATTAATATATAGGCAAAGGTTAAAATATTTACTGATTATAATTTTTTTCAATGCCAATTCCGGAATGCCAATAATAAATAATTGAGTCCTGAATCGCGACCAGTTTTATGAATGAGGAGAATTTATTTTTCCAGAAACGTGGCACCGATATATTTTCTGTCACTCGTTCACCCCAAAGTTCGTATACATATATAATAGCCAAAATGACTGTTCAAATACCGCTCTGACGTCACCATTAATAAAACTCGTGTCATAGCATGCGTGACGGCATTGTTTCAGTGTTGAAGAACCAAAAATTCCTTAAGTTATTTATAATTTGATGATATTTTTGACAATGTTTGACATGCAGGGAAATTCTTTATTTTGACAAGGTTGAAATGGATCCGGTAACTAAAAAGTTTTACTGGAAAGGTTAATTTTAGGAGAATGAAGAAACGAAAACGTGATCAAAAATTACGCTATCGACTGGAGTTTTTAGGGTTCATCCACTGGAGTTAGGGCTACAATGTCCACTATCAAAATAGCGCCAAACAGGCAAATGCTTTGTTCAAATGTAGAAGCAATTTTAACCCGTCATATCTTGACGGGCGATTTTCGAGTTACTTAAAGAATTATGCATAACATTTCAGATACCGGAAAATACATTCATTTAAAATTAATAAATAAATAAAATGACTTGTTAATTGGAATAAAAAAACTTCCTTAAGAAAATTTTTCATTCATTTTGCCAAAATCGAATTTACCATGTCAAAATTATGAACGGTGCCGAAGGTTTAATCCAATGGATTTAGGGTTAAAATTTCAACTCTTAAAATAATAACAAACAAGTAATTGCGTCATTCAAATGTAGAAGCAATTTTCATCCGTCATACTTTGACGGGCGAATTTCTAGTAATATATATAAAGATTATTAATAGTTACGTTAAAACTATTTTGACATTTCAGCTACACATAAGGGAAATGAAGACTAATAACATGTCAAAAGTTTATAATATACACATATATTCATTTCATATGTGAAATCATTCTGTCAAATGGCCAATTATTTAAGCAACTATTCCTTTTAAGCATACATTCTGACGATATAAATAAATTGAAAGCAATTCAAAACTTCCAGCTTAAGTCTTCTGTTTGTGTCATTGAATTAAAAAATTCTTTCTTGCTCTAAAGGCAGAGTTTTGAAATCACTAAATTAAAGGTTTTTTTTCTTTTAATGTATGAAATATCAAAAACATTGCATTTAATAAATGCGCCAAAAGAATCAAAATTGTAGAATTTTGATGCAACAGATCGCTTTAGTACATTTAGATTTTATTTTTTTTTTTTAATTTATTTATTTCAAATGATGAAATGACGATTACAGACAAATCTCGTCTGTACAAATTAGAATGATAAGGAATTTACTTAAGAGAAAATTGTCACTTTTAGAAATATTAAAGTTACGATTTTTTTCACAAAATTCGATGAATTTTTCAATCTTGAAAAATGTACGACAAGAGAGTGGATCTTATTTCTCTTTAATTTCTTTTCTCATTTTTCAATACAAATAAAGTTATATCCTTCTCTCATGTAAACGAAATGTAAGAACGAAATTATGCAAGTCAAACGATTTAAAAATACTTTTATCATGCGTGTCTAAATAGGTGTCTGATGTTCAAACATTATTACTTCGTTTAATTCTTTTTGCATAAATGTCTATAACTAAAAAATATTTTATGCTAAAATCAAGCTCTAAATATTTTCCTGTGGTAAAACTTCAACTTCGTGTAAATTAAGAAGGCAACAAAAAGTTAATCAGCATTATGAGTAGCAGCAGTTGTACACAATATAGTAAATCACTTCAAATTTATTTTTTGTCTTCTTCTAGAACAAGCTGATGTTTGCATCACAAGACTTCTCTTTTACGCCAATTAAATGATAATAGTGCCTTGAAGTAAGCAAAGAAAAAATTTAAATATTTTCACCACAAGTTTGTTGCGAACCGAAGAAAAAAAACATTTTATACAGATTAAATTTACCAATATTGGCATTTTTTTAATGTGATTTAATGGTTAACTCTCTTAATATCGCCAATAGTGGCGACAAATCTTGGCGACCAAAAGTTTGGCAATATATCGCCAAGTGTTTGCTAGATTCTAACACCACTTGAGTTTCAATTGTAATTAACAATAATTTCCCCTCCCCAAAAGGTATAAAAGACCCCCTTTAGAACATCCGAATGCAATCAAAAAGAGAGGTGCCTAGCTAGACCTTACTAGGATTCTACGTACTAAATTTCAACTTTCTAGGATATACCGTTCTTGAGTTAAGTGCGATACATCGCACATACATACATACGGACGCCACGAGAAAACTCGTTGTAATTAACTCGGGGATCGTCAAAATGGATATTTCGGGTGTCTGTACGTTCTTAGGAATATATCCACGTGCCGCCGGATTGGAAAAAAAAGACTTAATATTCATTCGGGGGGGGGGGACAAAATGGAAATTAAGGCCGATTCTTGAGTGAAATCTTTTTCCCGAATTCAATACTTCCTTTACTTTGTAAAAGGAAGTAAAAAATGAGACGGGGTCATACACACACAAGGATGAATTGCACATCTTACTCATTCCTAGTCAATTGAAGCAGAAGGGTAAGATGCACTTGAAGAATTTCTTGTTCTATAAACCTATTTCGAAGAAAAAGAAGAGGCTGATATTGATCTTTAAGACAGATAAAATGTTTTGATATACGAGAGGGGACGCAAAAGAAACCGGACTAATGGTGCGATGCCAATCCTAGATGTAGTAGAGTGTTCCGCAGCTAGATGGTTCAAGTAGAGACCTTCACAAACTAGCTGTGTAAGTGGCATCAGTGTAGTTGATAACGTCTGATCGTAGTGTTGGTTTTCTCAGGGGCTGTTGCTGTCCGCCTGCGATCTCATTCTGGCAGATTTAAAAGAACAAAATGTAAGCTTGAAATTTTGCTTTCTGCTTGAAAAGTCGGCTACGGAATAGTTTACTAAATGCTTCAACAACCTTTCAAGAACAATATTATGAGCCGTACACAAGTTTTCGAGTGATTTGGGTGCTTTAAACGTGGTAGTATGAATGTTGAAGATCATGTTCGCTATGAGCGCCATTCACTGTCTCGAAACGTGGAAAGCGTTGAAAAACTCCGCCAAAAAGTCAACGAGAGTCGTTGTTTTGCAACTAAAGAAACTTCAGAAGAAACAAGAGTGAGTTGGAGCCTCGCATGGGCGATTGAAAGAATGGTTCCTTCACCATGATAACGCTCACGTACAGACAGCCTTCACTATTGACCGCTACTTGGTCTCTCAGGGATGGCTAGTCGTTCCTTGACCCCCGTATTAGCCAGACCTAGCATCCTGTGATTCCTTTCTGTTCCCGAGAATTAAAAAAAAATTAAAAAATGAAGCGTTTTGATGTTGTAGAGGCTGTAAAAACTACTTCGCAACGGGCACTGGACATGGTCAAAGTTAAAGAGTTCCAGGGGAGCTTCTAAAGGTGGAAAAAAAGAATTAACAAGTGTATTGCATCTAAGGGTGAACACTTTGAAGGAGACTAAAGAAATTTTGTGAATAAACTATTGTATAAATATTTAGAACAAAAATCCGGTTGTTTTTGGCCCCCCCCCCCCTCGTAGAAGCCGAAAAAGAAGAAAAGGTTTTCACTGCAGTCTGAGTGTTCAGAATTTTGCCCTTATCGTGAAGTTCATTCTGCATTTGACTAACGCCTGATGTTGACTGAAACAAATGAGTCTCAGGGCAGAATTACCTTTTTGAATTTCAAAAATCTTTAAAACATCAATTTAAGGAGTAAAAGTTCTGGATTTTGTTTTCTACCGGTAAAGAAAGAAACTGATCAACATCCATAAAAAGTGCTCCTTAAATTAATAGTAGATTTATAATTTCAATATCGAAATTAAATATCAAGCTAGTTTTGAAGATTTGCTTATTCTTTTACAGTCTGAAGAGTTTTTGCTGCGGATTAAAAATGCAGATAGAAAACGTTCAATACAAAAAGCAGTTGATGCAAAAAAAAACTTTATTGCTTTCCCCCCCCCCCCTAAGAGATTTGCTTTCTCATGATTACTATTAAGTTAACAGCTCCATTTGAAAATAGACAGAAAGTGACTGCAACAATACTAATAGGAAATTTGAAAAAAAAAATATTATGCGTTATGTTTCGGATATTTTACTGAAGAAATACTTTTGGAATATTAGTTTTCAATCATTATAAGGAGCGAAACAGAATTTAAAACTCAACTGTAATGTCATAAATTATCTAGGGCGATAGAAAAAAGTTTAAAATTCACACAAAAATGCAATCAAGGAGAACGATAAAAGACAGCAGGGCTTGTCGAAACTTTCAACGAGAAATACCAACTAGGTCAACAGGAAGCACCGAGTAGGGCAAAGAGAACACCAAAAAGGTCAACAAGGAACCCCCAAAAAGACACAGATCGCCAAAAGGATCAATAGGAATCACCGAAAAAGTGAACATTGAGCACCAAAGATATTAACAAAAATGTCACCAGGAAGAACCCAAACGCATAACAGCGCTAAAGAGAGCAAAAGAGAGCACTAAAAACGTAACATAGCGCTGCCATCTGCAAAAAAAAAAAAAAAAAACCTGGAACCATTGCAACGCAGATGTTAAAGTACATATTTTGCTAAGTCGAAGCAACAAATGCATATCTATAGTTCAGGCAAACCTAACCTGGCAACGTCGTAATCCTGTAATTAGGATCTGCGTATTCTTCAACATTGCTGTGCCAGGTTAGTTTTGCTCCTACTCTTGTTTTCTCTAATCAGAGACTCAGATATGGCTTACTTCTCCTAGAAGCGTATTCCACAAAAAGTTATCCCATTTCCTTGGACAAAGATAAAAAACTTGCTACAAATGTGATGCTTGCGTAGTTTCAATATGTATTCATTTTGCCGTAGAACAATTATGCAAGCAAGAACAGCATATAATTTCTATTCTATTTTTGTTTAAAAAAATCGCAGTCGCAGATTGACCAACAGAAGCTTTTGTTGAAACTATTGTTGAAAATCATAAACTTTTAATAATAAAAGCACATTGAAACAACAAACTAAAATAAGTTTCCGTTAGTACAGTTAGCTTTATAAACTTCAACATTACAAGCACTACATAGTGTTTAATAGAAGCATAGCTTCAACCGGTTAGCCCAAAGACGAGCTTTTTTTAGTAGTAAAAAGTAGTAGTAAAAAGTGTATCAATCTTGCGGTTGGCTTAAGCAACCATTCATTTCGGATATCATCCGAACACCGATTGCACCACGGATGCTTTACTACTTTTGAATTATAAAACTAATATATATTAACAAATCTCTGAACGTGCATGTCGTATGTAACAGGGGGAACACTTTTGAATGTCCTTTATTTTAGCTCACTCCTTAAGCTCACTCTCTAACACTCTCTTAATAAATTTAAAAAAAAAAACTTTTTTTTTACTATTTTTAAACTTTGAAGTAAAAATGTTTAGATTTGTTTACATAACTTTAATAAGATGTTTTTATTTCTTTAACTGGAAGACGTTTCACAAAATTTAAATCAATAAAACGTTTTATACATCTATTGTTAGAGCGCTCTGCAAATCTATTAAAGGAACAAATCGCTTCTTTTTCAGTTAAAGTTTTCGTTTGACTAGCTGCCATTTAAATTTTCTTTGTTTTAAAATCAAAGAAGATTGATCTAATATATAAAATAGTTTTGAATCGAAAGCTAATGCTTTAAAAGGTTTTACGAAGTTGATTTTCATTGTCACAAATAAAATGTTTTTTTCATCGTTTAAAATTTTTATTCGGTGCCACCAATAGTTTTTTGATAAAATGTTAAAATTTGTATTACTGTAAGGATGGAAATATCCTTCATAGTTGCACTCAATTTTATTCAATCTCTTCGGTCGACGGTCGCTTAAGCATTTTGATGTAAAATGTTTCGAAAAACAACGTGGAGACGCTCATACTACAGAAAGGAATTATTTACACATCTGACATGGTTAGAATGAAAGTGGTGCGAGTAGTTCTAGTGAAACTGGAAAGTAATAAAGATTTGTAAAATCATCAGCGAAAAAAGTCTAGGCAGCGTAAATTTTAATTTCAAGAGAAAAAAAGTTTTTGCTCTTAAAATTAAAAAAACTAAATTTTGTCATTTTTTTTTCCTAAATTATGAATCAACTTTTATCTGAGAAGCAAAGAGCCAAAATGGAGATAAAACAAGAAGTTCTGTCTAGAACTAAACGAGCTTACTATCCCGTATCCCCATATCTACTTTCTAGTACCTGATCCATACCCTCAAAAATAGCAAAAATCGCAAATTGATTCAAATATAATTTTTTAATATTTTAAGTTGCTTTCTAGGAATAAAATATGCCTCACTCATCTAAAAAAATAGATACGTAAAAAATAATAATAAAAAAAAAATAAACGAACTAATAAAATAGCAGTACCTTTTAAACAAAGCAGCTAATACACTTTTTTCCATTAAAAAAAATCTTTAACCGCTTTCAAAACGAAAAAATAATAATTAAAATTAATAAGCTCATTAAAATAAATACATCAAATAAAAAAAATCGTTTCTTTTTCTCCTGTTGACAAAAACATTTTTTTAAATGAACTAATGCACTGAACAAAATAATTAAAAACTATAAAATGTCAGTTTAAAGAAATAATTTCCATTGTCCAAAAAAAAAAAAATCGTCTGCGCATATCTTTATGTAGAAACAAAAATGTTTTCAAATTTATCCACCGAAAACTGAATACCTAAATTTAGAGTGAAAATAAAAACAAGGTATATCAACAATAATTATTTCGGTTAAAACCATTGCTTGCGGAGTCGGAGTCAATCTCATTTTGAGATAAAGGAGTCGGAGTCGAATGTCTAAGAATCGGAGTTAGACATTTTTCCTCCGTGTATAAATTTTTGCCAAAGTTACGAAGTCAGAGTCGAAGTCGGGGAGTCGGAGTTTGACTTATTGTCGGGCACAGGAGTCGGAGTCAGGTGCCCCAAATTCTCGGAGTCGGAAGTTGATCGTCAACAGCTATTTCCAACAAAATTTGTTTGAAGTAAATCCGCCTTCAAGTACGGAATCTGCATTGACTTTCAGTTTTTCCGTAGGCGCTAACGTTAAGGGATTTGAATTGTTCAAAATGGAACGAAAAATTGTTCGAATCAAAAAAATATTTTTAAAACATGATCTTCTTCAAAAACTTTTTTCGTACAAAGTTTGTTTGAAGCAAATTCGCCTCACAGTTCATAATTGCCTTGAATTTCCCCGTAGGAGCTAATGTTAAGTTTTTTTTGAACTGTTCAAAATTGAACAAAAAATAATTCAAATAAAAAGTGAAATATAGGAATGAGGTGTCCTCGCTGAGATCTTTCGAACAAAAAATAATTGTTCGAATCGGACTATTCACTCAAAAGTTATTATGGGGGGACAGACATTCAGACCGACAGACACCCCCCCCCCCCCATCTCAACACCCAACTTTCCAATTTTTAATTTTTCGATATTTATTTAATTATTTTTTTTTATTTTTAACTTTTTCTTTCCTTTTTTGTTTTTTGTAATATTTTCAATATGCATTAAGCCTGCTTTCATGCTTTTTTTTTTCTTTATCTGACTTTTACTGGGAAAGTAGGATAAAAATGGAGATAACCAGTGCAAATGTTAAAACTCTTTGTTTTCAAGCAATATAAAGATCAAGAGATGTTAGTAGCTCTGGTTGGTGCTGATATATAGCAGGATTTAGATAACAAATTCAATGAAAGTTGCCGAGGATCTGAGCTTTAAACGCTATTTACACAAAGCCTTAAAGCCCGCATACAAGCAAAAATTTAGATAGTGCAAAGACTTTTTCTTTATGTTATTTTAAATAAATGATATCACTGTCGTTCTTCACTTTCGAAAGGTTGACTTAAAGAAAGTCAATTACTTACGAGGAATGTCATTAAAAAAAGTTAAAAAAGAAAAAAAACGACTCGGTCCTAACAGCAGCATACAAACTGACTTTCAACCCAAAGATTTTCATTTGAACGGCGGTTCAGGTTTAGTAGACAATTAATGTAAACTTTTAGCGGATGATATATTTTAATATTGTTTGCGCAAATGGTGCACTTAATAAAGAAACTGAAGAGGAACCCACACATAAATCCATGCTAAACCCAAATTGTAAGACTTTTGACTTACACCACTATCATTCCAATCCCTTTAGATCGCGGTTACGCGGACGCAATCGGGGGGGGGGGGTAAGTTATACGAAACAAGGTAATTTTGAACAGAAAATTTTAAACCAAAAGGAATCACAATAATTTTCTACATTCAACATTTACACAAAGATAATTGTTTGATAATTGTGTATGTGTATTGCATTAAATAGTTCTGCGATCAAATTAAAAGCTTAATATTATGCAGTGAAAAAAAAAATTCAAACATTAATATCTAAGGGGTCACAGTCCCTAAAAAATGATGAAACGGTCAAAAAAAATTTTTATTGCTTATTTCAAACCTAAAAACTAATCTGAACACAGGGAAAAAGTTTCATTGCTTTAGTTCAAATGTTTAAAAAGTTATGAGTGGCTTTAGGCCACGCTCGCTATGTGTTCTTATGCAAAAGAAAAACTTTAAACTACTTTTTCTCGATGATGGTATTTTTGTGTTTTCATGTCATTAGAATCCCTAAGGATTTTTTTCTATTAAAGATACAGCTTTAAAGTAATACTTTTTGCAATTGGGATAACATATTTGACAAAATAGTGCATTGGATAAGAATTTTATAAATTACTCAAATGTTTAGAGCATATTAAATCTTTAAAAACCAATTGTTTTAAAAAAAAAAACTTTGATCTTTTACATAATTAATCACAGAAAATTTTCTAATAAACTCATAACAAATTAATGCACAGATTTTTAGACATGATTATAGTGATCGTCTAGCAAAGAAACATTTTTTAATTAGTGCAAAAATAAAAAAACTTTAGGGATTTCAAAAAAAATGAAATTTTCTTCAATTTTTTTAATTTTTAACAAAAGTAGGCACTATTTTTAAATTTTGAAAATAAATTATTGATTAAGAAATAAGTGTGCATGTTACGGTTTCAAAGAAATATTAAATTTTTTTTGAATTTAAAAAAAAATGTTTGAAAGGTACTGTGTCCCCATAAATGTAAATTGTGAAGGTATTATTATCGCTTTATTGTCGCATTAGCAGTGGTATAAAGATCTGTACATACGTGATGAATGTGAGCAATAAAATGTTGGCCAAAAAAAAAAAAAAAAAAAGATTTTAACCGTAATTTTTTTTTAAAGCAATCGATCACAATACTTATCAAAACTTGCGTGCTTGCTGTAACAACAGTTGAAAATGACCTCGTAAATGTGCTTTTCTTTTGTTTAAGTGAAAATATTTTTACCTCTGTCCGCGATCAACTGTCGCAATGAAACTTTTAAGTTTGAACTCTGTATGAGAGTAGCAGTTCACTTGTCTAATTCTGAAGTTCTAAATTCGAGACGCTAGCAACAGTCACCACTTTAACTGAGTCTAAAAAAGTCGTTATCTCTTCCAAAGAGAAATAATTCATAACATCAATGTATGTTTATGCATCGCTTTTGTCTCAAATTTACTCCCCCGCACATAGGTGAACGATTAGTATATTCAAAGGTTCTTTTTAGTAGTAAAAATGTCCGCGATCAACTGTCGCAGTGAAACTTTTAAGTTATGAACTCTATATGGGAGTAGCAGTTCACTTGTCTAATTCTGAAGTTCTAAATTCGAGACGCTAGCAACAGTCACCACTTTGAGTCTAAAAAAGTCGTTATCTCTTCCAAAGAGAAATACTTCATAACATCAATATATGTTTATGCATCGCTCTTGTCTCAAATTTACTCCCCGCACATAGGTGAACGATTAGTATATTCAAAGGTTCTTTTTAGTAGTAAAAATGTCCGCGATCAACTGTCGCAGTGAAACTTTTAAGTTATGAACTCTGTATGGGAGTAGCAGTTCACTTGTCTAATTCTGAAGTTCTAAATTCGAGACGCTAGCAACAGTCACCACTTTGACTGAGTCTAAAAAAGTCGTTATCTCTTCCAAAGAGAAATACTTCATAACATCAATATATGTTTATGCATCGCTCTTGTCTCAAATTTACTCCCCGCACATAGGTGAACGATTAGTATATTCAAAGGTTCTTTTTAGTAGTAAAAATGTCCGCGATCAACTGTCGCAGTGAAACTTTTAAGTTATGAACTCTGTATGGGAGTAGCAGTTCACTTGTCTAATTCTGAAGTTCTAAATTCGAGACGCTAGCAACAGTCACCACTTTGACTGAGTCTAAAAAAGTCGTTATCTCTTCCAAAGAGAAATACTTCATAACATCAATATATGTTTATGCATCGCTCTTGTCTCAAATTTACTTCCCGCACATAGGTGAACGATTAGTATATTCAAAGGTTCTTTTTAGTAGTAAAAATGTCCGCGACCAACTGCCGCAGTGAAACTTTTAAGTTATGAACTCTGTATGGGAGTAGCAGTTCACTTGTCTAATTCTGAAGTTCTAAGCTCGAGACGCTAGCAACAGTCACCACTTTGACTGAGTCTAAAAGAGTCGTTATCTCTTCCAAAGAGAAATACTTCATAACATCAATATATGTTTATGCATCGCTCTTGTCTCAAATTTACTCCCCGCACATAGGTGAACGATTAGTATATTCAAAGGTTCTTTTTAGTAGTAAAAATGTCCGCGATCAACTGTCGCAGTGAAACTTTTAAGTTATGAACTCTGTATGGGAGTAGCAGTTCACTTGTCTAATTCTGAAGTTCTAAATTCGAGACGCTAGCAACAGTCACCACTTTGACTGAGTCTAAAAAAGTCGTTATCTCTTCCAAAGAGAAATACTTCATAACATCAATATATGTTTATGCATCGCTCTTGTCTCAAATTTACTTCCCGCACATAGGTGAACGATTAGTATATTCAAAGGTTCTTTTTAGTAGTAAAAATGTCCGCGACCAACTGTCGCAGTGAAACTTTTAAGTTATGAACTCTGTATGGGAGTAGCAGTTCACTTGTCTAATTCTGAAGTTCTAAGCTCGAGACGCTAGCAACAGTCACCACTTTGACTGAGTCTAAAAGAGTCGTTATCTCTTCCAAAGTGAAATACTTCATAACATCAATATATGTTTATGCATCGCTCTTGTCTCAAATTTACTCCCCGCACATAGGTGAACGATTAGTATATTCAAAGGTTTTTTTTTAGTAGTAAAAATGTCCGCGATCAACTGTCGCAGTGAAACTTTTAAGTTATGAACTCTGTATGGGAGTAGCAGTTCACTTGTCTAATTCTGAAGTTCTAAATTCGAGACGCTAGCAACAGTCACCACTTTGACTGAGTCTAAAAAAGTCGTTATCTCTTCCAAAGAGAAATACTTCATAACATCAATATATGTTTATGCATCGCTCTTGTCTCAAATTTACTTCCCGCACATAGGTGAACGATTAGTATATTCAAAGGTTCTTTTTAGTAGTAAAAATGTCCGCGACCAACTGTCGCAGTGAAACTTTTAAGTTATGAACTCTGTATGGGAGTAGCAGTTCACTTGTCTAATTCTGAAGTTCTAAGCTCGAGACGCTAGCAACAGTCACCACTTTGACTGAGTCTAAAAGAGTCGTTATCTCTTCCAAAGAGAAATACTTCATAACATCAATATATGTTTATGCATCGCTCTTGTCTCAAATTTACTCCCCGCACATAGGTGAACGATTAGTATATTCAAAGGTTCTTTTTAGTAGTAAAAATGTCCGCGATCAACTGTCGCAGTGAAACTTTTAAGTTATGAACTCTGTATGGGAGTAGCAGTTCACTTGTCTAATTCTGAAGTTCTAAATTCGAGACGCTAGCAACAGTCACCACTTTGACTGAGTCTAAAAAAGTCGTTATCTCTTCCAAAGAGAAATACTTCATAACATCAATATATGTTTATGCATCGCTCTTGTCTCAAATTTACTTCCCGCACATAGGTGAACGATTAGTATATTCAAAGGTTCTTTTTAGTAGTAAAAATGTCCGCGATCAACTGTCGCAGTGAAACTTTTAAGTTATGAACTCTGTATGGGAGTAGCAGTTCACTTGTCTAATTCTGAAGTTCTAAGCTCGAGACGCTAGCAACAGTCACCACTTTGACTGAGTCTAAAAGAGTCGTTATCTCTTCCAAAGAGAAATACTTCATAACATCAATATATGTTTATGCATCGCTCTTGTCTCAAATTTACTCCCCGCACATAGGTGAACGATTAGTTTATTCAAAGGTTCTTTGAAGTAGTAAAAATGCTTATAACTTGAAAACTAATAATATCAATCTAAATGAAAACAAATCAAAAGTAGTTTTTTACTGGTAAGAAAAGGAAGCCGCTTGTTTATGACACTAAACTAAAACAACAAAAATACTCATACGAAACTATTTATGAAACATATAAGTGACTATGGAGGAATAATAAATGTTTATCAATTTTGCAAGACCTACTGATACCTTACACGACTATTTCTTTAATATAAGTTCTCTAATTTCTCTCGTGTCGCGTTTTTGTAACACAATGATTTTAAGGGAAGTTCGACTACAGTTTCCATTTATCGAATTCCAGAATTTTTAAAGAAAAGACGCCACTTTTTTCTCCTTTATCTTGCGATCCAAACGATATTTATTTGAATTTCAAAACACTTTGCTTTTTTTTCTAAGAACAAAATGGCAGATATTTAAACATGTATGTTTTCAAATGTTTTCAATTTATCATCTTGAGTCTAATATAAATGACTGCAAATACAATATCTTAATGCTCCTCAAGCTATTTCTTTTATTTAATAAAAAACTAAATTTCGTTGTAAATTATTCGTAGTGTGTTTACCAAACGTCAAAACTACGTGCTGGTAAATAAACATGAAACGGAGATATTCGAAACAAATTATCTGTTTTTTTGTTCTTTTTGAGCAATCACGATTGCTTATTGTTCTGACTTGACAGTCCTTGATGTTCCGGTTCCTTTTTCAGCTTGGACCAGGCCTGCAGCACCACCGTCCACCGGCGGCGGCGCGGCTGGTCCTGAACAATGTCCCCCGGAATCCACTTTTGCTGGGCGGTGGCGTCCATGTCCCATACACGCATGCGCATACACACACACACACACACGAACGCCTACACACACACGAACACCTACACGCACACGCACGTACACAACACTCACTCACACACATGCATACATACACTTACGCACCCACGCACCCACACACATGCGCCTACACAAACACACACGCTCGTGATTGCGAAAAACATAATTTGAATTCAAGATGCCAAAAATTCAAATTATTATTTTTTTTTTAGCAATCACCATTGCTTATTGCTTTCATTTGACTGTTTTTGGCGCCCTATCATTTTATTTTCCCACCGCCACCCTCCGCACCATCAACGTCGACCGGCTCCTCACGATGCTGCTTCTATAGCGAAAGCCGTCTCCAGGTTGCGTCCATGTCCTACACACACGCACACATACACACACACGCAAACACATACACGCAAACACATACACACACATACACAAACACATACACATACGCATACATACAGACACCTACATACACACACACACACACACACACGAAACTACCCACATATTCATGTCTGCACACAGACACAAACACATATGCCTACACACACATACACATACCCCCACACACAAACACACACGCCTACATACACACACTCGTGATTGCGAAAAACATAATTTGAATTCAAGATGTCAAAATTCAAGTTATTTTTTTTAACGACACGAATAAAAAAAACTCCGTATTTGCTAATTGAAAACATGTGTCGGTGTTCGTAAAAAATTTTAAGCAACATCACAATTAAACATCATTTTGCTCTTTACATTTTGAGACATTGAGTTTTTTATTTTAATTTTTCAGCTTGAATAGCTTCAGTTTTTCTTAAATTCGAAAATTTTGAAGTAATCATATTAATGACAAGCAATAAATAGAGTGAGTAGAAATGCATAGAACCCAGCAACTTGCATAGAAATAAATGAGCAGCAGTCTCTGATGAGCCGATTTTTACTTTGATGTTACCACCAAAAATATATTAAATCACCCACTCTATTCACTTCATTTCGAGGAAATGAACTTTATCAGCCAATAGCATTTCACGGCCTACATAAAGAAAATTCATTCTTCTGCAACGGATGGATTTTTTTTTCATCAACAGTTTCCAAAAAAGAACCGTCTATTCAAACCCGAATTGAGCCATTTTATGACGCCCATAAAAAGGTCGATGAGGCTTTTTCTATTGGCAGAGCTCCGTGAAGTAACCTTGATCTTATTTTCAATTTTTTACGATATTTCTTCCTGATGCTGATAAGGAATTCCTTCCAAAGTGAAAGTTAGATTGGAAGAAACTGTTTCCTTGCAAACGACTTTCACGAAATTAATTCGAAAAATATATCGAATAACTATCTCTAAATCAATGTACCGAAAAGTAACTGTCTATACAAAGGCAACATATCCTTAAATTACAAAAACAAAATAATAATTTCTAGAAGAAAAAGAAATGCAACTATATACTGTTTTGGCTATGGTACTTTAATAGTTATTTAGCTAAAATATTTCTGGAATTCATTAACTTTTCCGAACGTTATATATATGCTGTTGTCCACTTTATTTTATAGTTAATACCTACTTTGAAAAAAAATAAAATACAAAAGATGTCTTTAAACGTCTCTAAAACATATCCTTAAGTAAAAAAGTAAATCTGAAAAAAAAGGGAGGAATAAAATACGTTAAATGTACAATTTCTAGACGAAAGTAGATCCCCCTTCAACATTCCGTTCTCTCTACAATGTTGGCAACTATTTGACCTGAAAAGTTTGGAAGCAATCGTTCTAGAGCAGACGGGTGCTGAAATGATGAAAGTATGAAAATACTTGTACTTGAAAAAGTTCTGTAAAAACAGAATTACGTAAAGGTTTGCTACTCGAATTTAGAACAGAATTCCTACTAATGTTTCATTTGTTTCCGAAACGCCATACAACCGAAAGTATAATACGTAAAACAATGAGAAAAATATAAAAATGAGCTTTGGAATTGTGGTAACCAGGTAGTGTGAACCATTTTAAAAATATGATAGCTGTATTTTTAAAATGGTGTCAAAACAAGAATGAAAAAAATGTGTAGTTAAGGTTCTCTTGATTTAGCTTATTATAGGGTAAAGTTTTAGCAGTCCAAAAAAATTAACATTAAGGACAACATTAAAAATTTTTGGCATCAAAAGATTTTTAAAATTTTGTAGATTTTAAGCACATTCTCAATATTTGGTTTCGAGAAATGCAATTGATGTCATTCTTCGTCTAGAGTTTATCAAAATAAACCCGTGCAGTGGTTGATTTTCGCTGCTGTATACAAATGACCTTCCATTGATTGAGAGACCTTTAATGCGACACTTTAACAAAACTAAAGAAAGATCCGCCTTAGCAATATATTCCTATTATACTGTCTAATATGTTTCATCTGGAGATTTCTGAAGCAATCTTACTACTAAAAGCTTCACCTGTAGTACATTCCAGGTAGATAACGACTGCCGCCCGTCTTTTAAAGTTATACATTTTGGAGGACCAGTGTGAAAATATGGTAACGCTGTGTGTATAAGGTATATATCGCTCAATAAGAAATTGTTGAGGTGAGCTAATAAGATCTGTTCCAGTTAAAGTTGAAGGGACATTCTCTAAAAATATATTTCGCAGGAGTTGATAGCTTTTCTGATTATTACTAAAAATATTTTAGTAATAATCAAATCTTTCAAATGTTGCATTAAATGTGTCAATCGATAGAAATTAATTTGCATACAGCAGACAAAATCAACCACTGCTTGGGTTTGTTGAGCATTAAATCTAGGCTACAAATGACACCTCCTGTCACACTAGTATTAGTGTTGGGGAAATCGCAACCTACAACAAACCAGATTGTCAAAATTTGTCTATTTAGATTAAGGAAATAAAGTTTTGCTACATAACTTTAATTTCTTCACGTGAAACTGTTATATGACCTCTGTATTTTGAACCGAGGTCTTGTATCAGAGTATAATGATATGCGACACGAGTTGTAATGTAATGATTTTTGCTGTTTTTCATTTCCGAAGAGAATAGCACTTTTTTGAGCAATCACGATTGCTTATTGCTTTCATTTGACTGTTTTTGGCGTCCTATCATTTTATTTTCCCACCGCCACCCTCCGCACCATCACCGTCGACGGGCTCCTCACGATGCTGCTCTTATAGCGAAAGCCGTCTCCAGGTTGCATCCATGTCCTACACACACACGCATACATACACAACTACACACACACGCATACATACACAACTACACACACACGCACGCACACACATACACACAAACACACACAAGCATACACACACCTACACACATACACACAACAACCAATTCATTCATGCCTGCACACAGACACAGATTCCTACACACAGACACAGATGCCTACACACACATACACATAACTACCCATACATTCATGCCTGCACACAGACACAAACACATATGCCTACACACATACACATACCCCCCCCACACACAAACACACACACACACAAACATATACACACATACACAAACACATACACACAACTGCCCATACATGCATGCCTGTACACAGACACAAACACATATGCCTACACACACATACACATACCTCCCCCACACACACACTTTCATATATTCAAGATGTCAAAATTCAAATTAATTTTTAATTTTTTTACTCCACCGTAAAAGAAGGTGGTCTTGTTTGCAAGTTGAGTAGAGTTAATTTGATTTAAAATATTAGTTTTATTTAATTAATCCGATTTAAAGAAGCACAGATACTTTTGAGATCTTATTCGTTATTTTTGATTTTTTTTTTAATCATCACACATTATAGAAATTTATCTACATTATGTCCTTATTAAGAATACCCTCATTTGACTTTCTTTTTAACAGAACTTTTTTATGGTTCTTTATATACGAGTTAATTTTTTTTTCATTTAAAGCATTAAGTAAAATATTTTGCCCCTTCCAGACCTAAAGTATTGGGTATGTGAAAAATTTAGAAAAAATAGTAGTAATAATCTCCTTTGCTTTACACAATATAATACTGTAAGGTGAAAACTTCATTCTATCAGTAAGAAGTTATTTAAAATATTCAAATAAAATCTCACTCATACTTAAAATTTTAAAACTGACATAAGAATAGATTTGATATGAGAGATGAAAGTACTTGTCATCGCTATCACCCAAAAGAACCATATGTTTGCACTTTCTGATGTATTCTGGCACAAAATGTCAAACAACCTGCACAGTAATAAATGAACAGAACTCTTTGATGAACCCATTTTCAGATCACTGAAATATATAAAACCGCCACTCCATCCACTTCTTTCCGAGGAAACGAACTCTTATCAGTATTTAGTATTTTAAGGCATACATAATGAAAACTCCTTCTTCTGGTATAGATGGGATAATTTTCCTTAAAAGTTTTCAAAAATGGCACTTTCATTTAAACTCGAATTGAGGAATTTCATGAGCTTATAGAACAGGTCGATGATGCTTTTTCTGTTTGCAGAGCTCTCCGTTTCAACATTGATCTTATATTCACACTTTTCAGGAATATTTTTCACTCTTTCCAATAAGAAATATGCTTTTAAATGATGGTGAATAATCGTTATTTTCAAACGATTTCCACGAGGAAAATATTTTAGAATGGTTAACAAATAAGAGATAAGTACTAAAACCGATTGGCATTTTTGATTGTCTAATTAATATTGTTTTTTAAATGACACTGTAACACGATTTTTCTATCATGAATACTATCACGTGTATTGAGTTACTTAATTAACCAAAATTGCCAATTGATATGGGTGTCTAACACGTCACATTTCTTTGTTACATCCTTTATAACATTTTCATGCACCCTCGTTTATAATGTCATAAAAATAATTTGATTCCATATGTATTTCAATAACTAGAAGTATAAAACAGCCTATTAGTATATACTGTGAGAAATATCATCTTCAACAGTTATTTTTTAATACATAATTTTATTTAAATTAGAATTGCTGTAAGTTTCTGAAGTGACAACACTTAATTTTTAAATTCACCTCTTACTCCGCAAGAAAATGATTCTTCCACCCTTACATATAGAACTCGGTTTGACGGAACATTTTGTTAAACCTATGGATAAATATGGCAAAGGACTTCGGTATTTGTATAGTATTTTTACTGAATTGAGTGAAGCTTAATTACAGAAAGGCATATTTATCGGCGCACAAATAAAAACGCTTAAGAAGATCAATGACCACGATCCAAATCTCACCCAAAGAGAACTAGTGACTTGGCTGTCTCTAAAGGAGGTAGCTCTCGAAGATTTTTCGTCAGTCAAATAATATTAAAAATGCCAATTTTTAAGAGAAAAACTTGTTGCAAAAATTTGAAACGATGGGGTGCAGAAAGTCATTGAAGATACATGTCTTGCATTCTCACTTTGATATTTTTCCCTTCCAATCTTCCAATGATGAACGAGATGAACGATTTCATGAAGATATTAAGCGTATAGAAAGACGTTACCAAGGAAAATGGAATGCAAAACTGTTGGTTTCTAATTTAAGAGGATTTCACTATTCACAGGACGAAAAGTGAAATGTTCATCATTTCTTTTAAAACATGTATCTTATTTTTCTAGTCAGTGATAAAGCATGTGCTATTTCTCTTCACAATATATGTATATAAGTGTATATTATTAGTGTACTTGCAGTAAGATTTAAAATATAAGTCGATGAACATGCTTAGATTAGACATAAACATTTCAGTTTTTAGCCAATTATGGAAATTCAATTCGTCATAACTTTAAAATGGTACGTGTTACAATAATTTAGTATATATATCTTTATGTTTATCAGGCCCAACTTGACACAAAACAGCTATTTTTCTCAATGTAATAGAAAAAAAGGAAAACTTTGTCACGCAGTGTTATTACTAGTTAACATATTGACACAAGAGAAAAATTCATTTGCTGCATAATTTTTAAGCAAATACTTTCTGGTAATTTAAAGAAAAAAAATTATAAAATGTGGAGGAAAAATGGTCGCCAACGTGTAATAGACTGATAGACATTAATTATGGATCATGAATACTATGAGATAATTAAGTATTAACTACAGACATTTTTAGATAAAATATTACAGCAAATGATTCAACATTTTTACTGACACGCGTTTCTGGGTTACAAAGAACTTCTTTTTCAATGAAAAAAGAGGTGAGTTTATGGATGAAATAACGTCAGACGAATTGCAAAAGCACTCTCTCCAAGTATTGAAACAAATTTTTTTTCTTAACATACTATATGATGAAATTATTAAAACATTAATTAGCAGTCTATTCCAAATCACAGGAAGTAAAAAGTATAAATGCCGAATTTTGTAGGAGACTGTTACAACAATATGAAAATATTACAAAGTATGATACCGCATATTCACCGGCACCGATCTGTGGGAAACAAAGAACCTCTTTTACAATCATTAAGAGGTGAAATTACAGATATTAGAACATCTAAAATTGCTAAGATGCGCTCTGAAATAAATTTATTGCCTCTAATAAATCTATTTCGAAGAACAGAAAAGTCAATTTTCAAACTTATTCAAATGATAAAGCAATTTTCCTTATTATTTTTGTAAAATGTTTAATATTTACTAATAATGAAGCTGAATGTCTGGATCTCTGTCCAGATATCTGTACGGATGTCTTTTACGTGCATAGCGCCTAGACCGTTTGGCCGATTTTCATGAAATTTGGCACAGAATTAGTTTGTAACAGGCAATTGCTGCGTTCAAATGTAGAAGCAAATTTTCAACCGTCAATACCATGACAAGCGACTTTCTAGAGAGTCTATAAATAAAAACTTAAGAACAGCCCCGACTTATCCCTCCCATGTGCATTACTCATTACTTTCTTTCGATTCTGTAGAACTGAGCAGCAAAACGTTAGTACAAGCAACGTCAAAAAAAAAAAGGTATAAAAACATACCCTAAGCAATTACATATAAAATTTTTTTTAACTATTATAAGCTGTTTTTACATTGACTCTTTATAAACCGATTGGTGTTACTATTGTACTTCTAAAATAGTAGGTAATATTGCTAAAACCATTTATAATTTTAAAAGTATTGTGACAGGTCAATTTAAAACGTTTCTCAGCCCTGAACATCAACAACCAATTGTTCACTTATATACGTATGCATTATTATGCATTTAACGTTCATCTGTTCGTTCGCTAATTGTGGTTTGAATATACTTATTTTTTTTTCCTAGAAAATTGCAACAGCGTAATGAAAAAAGTTACAATACGTGCAGACAATACAAACTCCGTATTTTTGTGTGCAACAAAACCGTCGTTATCTTTAAACATTTAAGTGGAACTTCTTTTTTCTTTTTTTTACTATTTATTTACTGCTTACTTATTTTTGACTGTTTTTTACTGAATCTGTTTTCATAATTCATCTGCGGCAAAGCATTTCGGAATTAATTTAGGGTGATGATGAATATGAGGATTATTAATCGCATATTTTAGACATAGAGCAACCACAAAACTCAATAATTAAATTTTCAAACTTTTGCAAACACAAGGTAATGTTTGAAGAAGCATACTTCATAATGCTAATAAATAAGTTGTGGTTCACATGTAGAAATATAAATTCATATTGTGGAACAGAACAGTAGATTTGTTGCTATATCGTCGTCTCAGAGCATCAGTATGGTATCCTAGGCCCTGTTTATGCAGCTGGATTCAACCCGGCGTCAACCCGGATTCGCGGAATAAGACCGTTCTATGCATCCAACCCGGCTTCAAACCACGTTCAATACAGGAGGGAATTCCCTCCACCTACATTGAAGGATTATTGGCGGATTTTTCCCACAAGAAGTACAATTAAAAGTAATTACTGGGGATAAAGTTCTGTATATGTGTTCCGTCAATAAAAATTTCATTTTTAAATGAAATTGAAAACCAAAAAAAAATAAATTAATAAAAATAATTCGATTTGAAACAATTGTTTCAGAAAAAAAGTATATTTCGGAACAGTTGTGAAAATTTTGGAGGGGGTTGGAACCCTAAAAACCCACCCCTTAAGTGCAGCCATGATATTGACAATCACAAAAGGCAAAACTTTTAATTTAGAAATGGATTTAGACATAAGATCCAGACATATTTTTACACAATTAACTGATTAAAGCTGGTTCTCACAATGCTGATCCCCAGTCGAAATTAGGAAAAGCTATTGCATTTGCACAAGCTATTTTTGATTAAATTTATGAAATTCAAGTAATAAATTAGAAGGATGAAATAATAGGATTCATATTGAAATATAATATTGTTCACAGTGTAGTTGTGATAAGTAATTAACCCATTATGCCCCAAATTATTTTCAGAAGAGTTCTGCAATATGTTTTTTAATGCTCAATTTAACTATAAAAAGACAAACACACACGAAAAAAGGATATTAGCTCATGGAATGATAAAAAAGCGGATGGACTGATGGGAACGTAGAGCAGAATCCACGATTTGACAAAAACGGGTCTTCCCATCAACCCGCCTGCAATTCCCCTTTTATCCACCTTCCGCTTCAACCCGGGGTGAAGCCGGAGTGTGCATAAACAGGGCCCTTGTGTTATTTTTGGGATTATATTACTGTTGCTCTGAGGCGACGACGTGTAAACCAATACGTTCCATCAGTTTCATTTAGAAAAATTACTTTCCACAAAATTCCGCAAAACCCGATTAATCAAACATAAAAAAGCTGGGTAAGAATCCAACTGTTTCAACACTAAAATCCAGTTCTTACCATACCAAATGCATAAAATAAATATTTGCTGCACACAAATTTTAAAAATAATTTTTACATAAGATGCACTATCGTTTAGATAGTCTATCGTCCACTCCAAAACAAATGAAGAGTCAAATTTGAGTCGTTTAATTTATATTTAGTTGGATTTTGTTGCTACTAATGTTAAAATACTTATACTGAGACAAAACAAGAAGCAAATTCTTAATTAATGAGAAAGCTAAAGTTATAAAACGGTTAAAGAATAATGTTAGTTAGTATTTATTATGAGAATTATACATTAATTAGGAAGATGATAACTGGAAAAAGAATAAATGTCTTGTGGGTACAGAGCAATAAGTGGAACTTTCGTAATAAAAACGATTACGTCTAAAAAGATGGAAATCCTAATGACATCTGGACAGTACAAACAGGTTTAATTAATTGAACAGTTTGCAAAATCTGTTTCCAATGCAGCAAAAAAAATGATAAATGAAATTTTTTTTTAGATATTTCTAGAATTAAATTGCTCAAGTTTACCCTCATTTAGGTTTTCAGTTTTGCAACAAGATCAATTCAATTAACAGACTATAAAAATTGCCAGTTATGTTCAAACTCCCAACACTTTGTCTCATTTGCTTACTTCTGTTTCCAAATCAAACCAGTTTTTGGGTTAAGCCTGTCCGATTTTGCCAATAGTTTTGGCCAGACACAACTTAACATGTAGTTCGTAGCTCAAAAAGTTTAAATTAGCGTTTCAGGCTTTAACTTATAAGATTCATTGATAAGTCATTAAAAGTGCTACCTGTTAAAACTAACCTACTTTGTAAAGAGCTAATTTCCTATTTTCATAATGTTATTTCATTGGAAATATCGAAAGATGGTGTTAAATAAGTTCTTTTAACTGGGCCCTTTCTGGCTTAACACGATACAAATTAAACACGAGATAATTATTGTTGACTTCGCTTTTAGTTTGCTGCTTCCAAGGAGCATTAATAAGCTAAGCGCTAATCAAAATTAATAAAATGTTTTAAATTACGATTAACTTTAAAATGGTTAATAAATTAGGGTCAAACAAGATGTCACAAAAATGGGAATTTGCGACGGGTTCCGTTGAGCCCGTTTTCAACATCATTAGACTTTAATTATCGGCAATATTTATTTAAACCGAATTAGCATACTTTTGTGATTTTCGTGGTGAAAACACGATTGAAAATTTAAAGGTCCCAATCGAAAAACCTCAAAGATAAACTAATATGTGTCACATGATGGTAATAATGTACTCATTTAGGGTATATATGTATTTTTATGAGGAGATGGTCATTGAATCTTATTTTTTGCCGCAATTGATTAAAAAACGGCTGTAATCTTTTTCTTTCTCTCTATCGTCCTTGGCGAAAAGGTTAAATGCTTTTGAATGTTTGCCCATTTCGAAAATAATTTGAGTAGGATTAATACGTGAAGGTGTGTATTTATCAAATTAAGTGTTTTACTTTTTGTTTCTTCAAAATGGACGGTTTCATGCAGAATTAATTGGTTGTATATTTGATAAAAACAATCCTGCTCAAATACTTTGGGATACTACATATGTCCCTTAGATGCCACTTAATGTAAAATCTGTAACTATTATATGGCGTTCCTTGCCTGATTTGAAATGAAATTTTTTGCATAATCCATGCAGTGGAGGAAGTTTCCAATAACTTTTTGTATTACCAATGGATTTATAACTTCTAAATGAACGTACTAAGAGGCGTAGACAGGGGGATTTTAGGGATATATACTCCCCCGAACAATTCTCTTTTATTAACCATGAAAAATCACTGAAAATACTTATATCCCTACCAAAATTTAAAAAAAAAATCTGATTTTTTTTCTGTTCGGACCATTCTTTGTACATTTGTACACGTTTTTTTTATTTCGCTTTTCTTTATTTCTTTTTATAGAATTTAGTGATATATCATTACTTCGAAAATAACGGTATTTCAACAATATAGAGGACTTACATTGTTACTAACTACGGGAAACAAATTGTAATGAAACAGTTAATATATTGTTGCAATATTCAACACAACTGTTTAACAAAGCCATATATCTACAACAGAGCTGACGAAACGGTAAAATTTCACTTGAAGTCGATTATACGCCGATAGAGCCGAATTCGAACTTCCGTTCTCCATAAAGTCTTATTTTTTCGCGAATTTTGGGGAAATTTGACATAAAAAGTAAGTCAACATGTATCTTTCGCATTAATGTAATTACAGAGTTGCTATGTTTAAACGTAAAATGTGACAAATTGCGTTTTTTGTATACACTAATGATTCTAGCAAATTTGGCGATGTTCTCAAAATTAAAGTTAAGACACTTTTAAAGAATTTTGGAATTAAGATTTTAATGCACTAAACATACATACCAAGTTAACAAGAGATGGGGGAGGCGTCCACACAATTTCTGCAAAATGTAGCATTAAAAATTAATGTAGCACAGTTTAGCATTACATTGTAGTATCAAAACTCGGAACTTATTAATAATGACCAACTTGGTAACCTCAAAGTTCTTGTTTTAAGTTACTTCTGATAAAGCAATTTTGCTCCCGCATAAGGTACGAGTGTTTAAAACGTCATCAACGCTACAGTAGCATGAATATAAGTGCACAGTACAGTATAAAGAAGTGCAAAGTGAGTGTATTAAAACTGATAAAACGTATCAGCGTTATGTACACAGTATGTGTTAAAGTATCAGCTTATTACGCAGTTGGAATTGGACTTTGCTAAATCGAAAAAGCCAGAGTTCAACTTTAACTGATGCGTCTCCTTGCGTCACTGGTGCAAATTCAAGCCAATTCAGTTCGTTACGTCAACCAAAGATTATCGAACTCGTTCTACATGGGTCAATCCCTACAGGTTCAATGGATGAGTGCGCTCGAGAATTTTTTTTTTTTTTTTTTTTTGAAACTTATATGTCTAAAAGCTGCATGTGAAAGATATTTAAATCCACTTTTTTTTCCTCTAAACAGGACCTTTGATGTTTTCTTAGTGGTTTTCATAGTCAAAAATGGGACATTTAGACCATTTCTTCTTTGGCGCATTTCTTTTTTATCTTCGAAAATTTAAATTTATTTACCCTAACTAAACGTTTCGCAGTTGTCGAAGTTCAACAACTTCAATAGTCTCTTACGATACGCTTATACAAATCGCCAATCTCTTTAAGTAATTTTTGTCTTGTGGCCAGAGCAGAAAGAAAACAAATCGCCAAACCAAGTGACGTAATTTTAACGAAAAAGTACCAATGGCTATACTGCTATTGAAAATTATTTCCAAATTGGCGGCGTTCTAAAACTATGAGTCAACTCGCAGCCAATCAAAGCAACTCACAACATTTTCGCCACGTTTGCTCAAAATTGCACGTTTTGCAGTCTCATTTTTTCTCAGTTCAACATTTACTTAAATAGCACACTTAAAAAAGTAAGTAAGTAAACATCTAGCAAATGTACATACGCCAAATAAATGAAACAAGTCGTAAAATATTATTAATAATTTCTTAAAGTGTAATAAATAAAGTGTAGTCAATAAATAATTATAGATTTAATTAATTTCGATGTTAGTATAAGTACACCATACGCTTTAAAAGAAAACCCGGTCAAATGGATTTTGTTGTTTTTTAGATGTCTTTTATAAAGAAGTTAACGCATAGATTGTTCAAGAAGAAAAATAATGAAAATAATGCTGACGGGGATTCTCCATCCAAAGTAAGTAAATTCCACTTTCATAATTTACCCATTCAAAACTTTAATTTGAAAAACAAATTTTTAAGCTCTATTAGCTCATATTAAAATTTTTTTCAAACTTCATTCTTTGTATTACTCCATTACTAAATTTTTAGCTAAAATGGGCACAGTCACTTTGAGTAGTTTCAACCCATGTGGATCAACATTGTACCACATCATATTTTTTGTAGGATAGTTCAACCAGTGAAACTACACAATACAGGGAGGCTAAGTTTCGACTTTTTTTAATAATTTCAAAAGTTTTTTTTTTAGGTGATGAACAACAGTAATATTTTTCATACTATCACTTCAGTAACGAGTAATGCAATCGTGTGTTTTCATATTGTGATTCACTGGAACGGGTAGCGTGAAAGTGCGTTTTCAGATTTTGACTGTGAAGGTTAGTACAAATATATATTTTTCCATTGTGGCTTCCTTGAAAGTTCATTTTAAAAAAAATTACCAATGTGGCTTTCTGGGATGGGAGAAGTAACTAGACTTATTTAAATGTAATATCTTGGGCTGGATAACATAAATGTACGTTTTCATGTTATAAATTTCTGGTATTCCATTCTTGCATTATGACTTCCCGGGGGACGGCTCATGATTTAGATTTTTGTTAGATATTTTAGTACGGTACTTTATTTTTTCGCTTCTTGCACATTGATATTTTTTTTTTTTTACATTTTTGTACATTTAGTAATAGCACAATCTATGCTGTATAATATATTCTATTAAATGATTTTCCCTATTACTATACATATTTTTCTTATTCAATAATATTACTATGCTTTAAAACCTCCCAGATGTGTGTTAATTAAAATTCCCCACCCCCCTTCCACATTTGGAGGATGTTCAGAAATATGTTGAAGCTTAAAATCAGTTAAGAACTTAAACTAAATAGTCATAATCAGGGATGTTTTAAAGAGAGACTATAATTTGCCTTTAGCTATGTTGACGGCCTAAACTTCTTGTCGTGAAAAAAAATCGAACATTTAAGGACAGACTTCCGACAGTTTTGGATCTCACACGCAATCATAAATTGAAACCCAGTTAACGACATATCGACAAGCTTTTAGTCTATAATTTGACCAAACATCGCCAAACTTGATGACGAAAATGATGATTTGGATCTGGGACTAGTTTTGCATTATGGACGATATTAAGCAATTTACCGATTGAATCAACGTTAAAATTGTCGATATTTAGAAAGTTATTCTCTTACGACATTTTTGCAGCCGATCGAGAGAACCTAAAAGAGCAATTAAAAGAATTTTTTCTTTGTTTGATCACTCTAAGGCCCTATTAATATATATTTAAAGTTTTCGCATTTTTTAAATTTCAGTCACCAAAAGAATACATCGCCTTTCTTTACATTGAAACGCAAAATTCTCTAATGTAGCGATACTTTCATATGTGTAGAAAAGTGTCTAAAATGTTTTACAATTGTTAAGTAAATGTTAAGTAATATATAACTTGCGTACATGAAAACACGTGCCTACTGTTTTCGAGTCATTAAAAAGTATAGATTGTGTAATAGGTATATAAGGAAGCAGTGTACGATTCGCATTATATTTTCGTATTAAACTGAAAGCAAATGCAATTTCTATTCAATGCTTTTCTCCCGAATACTCCTGTACAAAATTTACCTCATGAAATATACCCTAAACATAAAAATGTAAGTGCACTCATGTAGATGGAGCATACTTGTATTTCATAGAAAACAAGTCATTTGCAGGAAAAATCGTAGAAGGAAATATATGAAACTATAAGCGATTATGATTAGAATTTATTTTTAATTAGAGAGTTTATACATGCTTATTGTTTTCTGTTTCTCTTTTAGGTAAATTGCTGCGCATCTTTACTTAGAAGATTGTTTCGAGCAAAGGAGAACAAAGTGATACGGACATATGCTTCCGAAGTTAGTCTATGTGGATTGAAGTTCGTATACAGAAAACGACTTTCTAAGATGCAGGAGCGTAAACTATTTCCTGAAGCATATAGATTTGCCATGAACAATGAATTTGGTGAGAATTAATTTCTTGAAATGTTTTAACTATAATTCAAACTGAAATCAGTATTAATTAAAACGGCATTATTTGCCTACTGCCAGTATTACTGCTGTTACAAGATATTGCTGTAACGTTAACAGCAAAAGCTACCACATTAGTGCTGTCAAAAGTTGCCCCAAAAGGCGCGCTACAGAGTTTTCTAAGATAAAGAGGCATGCGTCTGTAGTTTAAAAACGCTCTCAAATGCGTTCACAAAAGGCTTAAAAGGTGTGTGTAAAACTAAAAAGGAATCCTGGAAATGTCTTAAAGTTTCTTATGAGTGTTTGAAAACTATTGTAAAGAGTGTGAAACAAAGTGTTCTAAAATAAGAAGTGTCTGGTGTTCAAAATGTATTAAAAAATTGTCGGAAGAGCTGCAGAGTTCTTTGGAATAGAAATATGACTTAGAAAAGGTTCAAACAACTGCAAGGAATAGTTAGTTGGGTTAAGTTTGAATAATCGAGTAGCTACCTTCTTGTGGTGAGTTCTGAGTCTTCCACGGATATATGAGTGAACGAAGAGCTACAGGAATTCGAATTTGCTCTAATTATCTACAGGGTTACTATAAATGATTCATACATTTTCGAAGTGATATAGATACAAAATCATTCCACGTACAATTTTGAAAAATGTACGAAAATAACCACTTACCAATATTTGGATCGGTATTAACCAGGTGGTTAAACGAGTGCAGTAATTTTAAAACGGACGAAAAATAAGAAAATGTTTTTTTTGGGGGGGGGGGGGGCGGGGGTTTTGTTTAACATCGCGTTTAGCGTCGCCTTGGTAAAGTCATCACTGCCGCATGGTGTTATGTGGGTTAAGCAAACACTTTAGGTAATGGTATCCATAAAGATGGTCATTAATGCGTCTCCAACACACTGCAAGAACAGATGAGTATCAGGTATATTGAAACACACAAAAAAAATCAGTTTCCCGATTTTAGCACAATTTTATGAGTACTATGCTCGTATTACCATATTAGTTACCATATGGTTAACACAATTCCAAATCTTAAAAGGATTGTGGTTATTTTCATATGTACCTCAGTGTTACTTTTTGTACTCAGCAATACTTTTGGATATATAGCGTTTCAAAAACGAATCAATCTAATAACTCTGTAACCCTGACTGATCAAAGAAAGCTTTCTAGTTACCAAGTATGTGAACCATTTTACAGAAGATATTTCTAATTCAAGAACGTCACGGTCACTAAAGCAAAATTGCGGACTTTTATGCCGATATCTGGCCCTGTTTCATACCAATACACCGTTTTCGATAGAAAGAGTTTCCTATTTCAGTGATACTGAGGTCGGAAAAAGTCATTGATCGAAAACGGACATTATTTGGCAAAATCTTTAACTACTAAGGAAAAATTGTCCAAAAATCATCCAAACGGAGGACTCGGTAAATCTAGACCAATTTATCCATAGTTAAGGAACTGTTTCTTCCAGGGTCCACCTAGCAAACGATTTGTACAGTTTTGTTTAGAGGTTTTTAAGCCGTGTCTGTACTATCCTAGTCAAGTTTCGCGTTCACCTGAAAAACGCTGTTTGTGGAATAATAAGAAAAACTGAATAGATAACAATCGGAGGGTTACAAAGTTTAAGACCTTATATTTTGATAACGGGAACAATATGGCAAATAATGTATGCGTCGAAAACGATGTTTTACTGCTCCCGTTTAATTGTTATTGCAGTCGATTTTTTCCATTATTACATCGTCGCATATCTTTCTCATAAGTGTACTCTTAAGTAAAACATCACTTTTTTATAATTTTAGTAAAAATTAACAAAATACAGCGATGAAATTTTTATTGATTATTTCTACTACCTCTTGCGTTAAAAAATACATAGTTTACTTAACTCACGTACAAAGAAATACCAAGAAAATAATTTATTTTTCCGTCCGTTTATTTTAGATGACGATGATATTGAATTAAATGCAGTTGAAGTTGAGACTATTGCTGAACAAAGTTCTAATGAAATTGAACCAATTATTGGATCAAATACCAGTGAAATTGAACCAATTGCTGGACTAAATACCAATGACTTTTGTGAGATTGCAGCAATAAAAACTAATGAAGTCAATATGATTGCTGAAACAAATGAAATCGAACCAATTGCTGCATCAAATACAAATGAAATCGCAGCAATTACTGAATTATATATCAGCGAAAACAAGAAGTTTGCAAAAATAACTACCATTGAAGTCAAGAAGATTGTTGAAATAAACACCAATGACGTCGAGAAAAGTTCTGAAACTGATGCAAATGAGCTCCAGGCAGCTGCTGAGTGCCAAACTGAAAACAATTTGGATGAAAACAGGAAAAATGATGACTTTCGTCTACCTATGATTGGACATCAATTTTCTGGAGATGTAGTAATTCGTTCTGCAATGGACAATGCTCTTACTACTACATCCCCTACTGATTTGCCTAAAACAATTCATGCATTAAACATCAATGAAATTGAAACAATTGCTGAATTAAATGCCAATGAAATGGAGAAGATTACAGAAAAAATTACTAATGGAGTTGAGGCAACTGTTGAAGTCAATACTAATGACACTAATCACGTCGAAAAGAGTGTTGAACTCAATACCAATGAAGTAAAAAAATAAATTTACGTGCAAGATTAAAAGTCTTGACGGGGGACTAGGGCTCCTGGCGATACCCCCTTAACAAAAACGCATCGGGACTCTTACCTCATGGGTGATGTGGAAACAGAGTCAATATTTCTGAGATAAAGCCCTGAAACTGAACTTTTTATAATGTACCACCTATTGATTTAGAGATTGTATACATGAAGATGAACTTGTCGAAATATTTCAACAAATGAAAAAAGGGGAAAAAAACTCGTCCCTCTTGTATTGATAAAGTAAAGCCGTATTTGTGAGTGTCGGTTGCCTAAAGCTTTTAGAACTACAAAATTGTGTTACCATGATACATAAAATAGCCGATGATCGAATAACGCGCGAGTTTCACCAATGAAACTCCCGCCACGGCATGATAATTTGATAATATGTTTTTTCAATGTTTAACATGCAGGGAAAGGCTTAATTATGACAAGGTTGAACTCGAACCGGTCACTTAACTGTCTTAGTGGTAAGAGTGTGTCATTTCAGGGGAATGAAGAAACGAAAAAACGGTCAACAATGAACGCTATCTACTGGAGTTGAGAGTTCATCCATTGGAGTTAGGGTTAAAATTTCAACTCTCGAAATATCACTAAACAGGCAATGACTTCGTTCAAATGTAGAAGCAATTTTTACCCGCCATACCTTGACGGGCTATTTTCTAGTTTTGTAACACGACTTAAATAAACGATATTTTTGGCACTTTATAACTTCAGTTTGTCTTAATTTCATTTCGCTGTTTGAAGTTGAGCTGAAAATATTCCTCCTCTCTTTTGCAGTAGTTGCTCTGTTGCCTTTAAACCGTATTCCCTCTTTGAGCAACGTAATTGAAAATAAAGTGTAGTACCTTTTATACGTTATGTTTTATTATAAAGGGCATCGGAAAATCAGAATCAATTACTCATTAAAGTATAATTATTATGCTAATTTTCTTTCATTAATCCATTTTCTTCATACAGTCTTTTTATAAACGTATAAACGGTTCTTCACTGTATGAACAAGGTATCGTGAATAGTTTATTTTGGAAGGGTTAGTTTTGCTCACGCTTGTTTCACATTGCCATAAATATCTGCAGTGCTGCGTTTAATAAATAACTCTTTAAAAATTATTTTACTACCAAATATTTTGTAAACAACAGAAAAAAAGCATTTCTGTAATACATCATGTATGACTGTTGAATTCTGTTTACGTCTTGAAAATGTATTTAATAACTCGAGAAATACTTAATACATTTAGTGAATTCTTGATGCCGATTCGATCAACGTAATTTTAAATTTTAGCTAAGGGACTGGCCATAAATTATGAATAATTTGTTTTCACTATTTTACATGCCTTCTTTCATCCGTGGTCTTACCCCTTTCCGCCCTCTAGCCACAAGTCATGCCGTTTAATAAATTCAAAAAAAAAAAAAATAATAATAATAATGGGGTCCTTTTCGGAATTTTAAAAGTTTTTTTTTTTTTTTTTTGAAAGAACATGCTTAAAACATAGGATCTGACCATTTTTTTAAATAATTTAACTAAGTTTAATATTTGAAAAAAAAATACTTTAATTGGTGTGCTTTTGTTGTTTACGCTTTTGCCGATGACATCACAAATGATGAAATGCTATTCCCCGTTGCCATTCACAGAGCGCAATATTAAATTAGCATCTTTCCTCACATGTGTTGGCAACGATATTGTTGATAGCAAGCGTAGAGCGCAATACTTAATTTGCTTCTTCATTATCATAACGTGGGAACGCGGTAGACAGATGCGCCAAAGTACATCATTTGTGACGTCATAAAGACCACACCTTATTCTCAAAATCAGGCATTTAAAAAAAATAATTAAAAACTAAGCGTTGGAAAAAGAAAAGATTTTCTCGATCCATGTTTTTTTTTTTTAGCAATCACGATTGCTTATTGTTCTCACTGATGTTGTGGTTCCTTTTTCAGCTTGGACTAGGGGCCCCTCCAGCAGCACCGCGACCCACTGGCCTCCAGTCCTGAGCACTGTCCTCCGGTAGCCGCTTCTCCTGGTCAGTGGCGTCCATGTCCTACACACACGCATCGTTACGCACATGCACACTCCTATACACAAGCCGTTACACACACACACACGGCTAAGTGCATACACACAAATCTACGCACACACACAAGCCAACACATGTACGCACGTGCGCCTACACACACATACCCAACTATGCACAAGTAACCCCCAGGAAGAAGGGCAGGCTTGGGGGTACAGGGGTCCTTTCTAAAAACAATAAGTCCAATGAATAGAGTCCTGTCGTGATAGCGAAAAACATAATTTGAATTCAAAATCTCAGAAATCAAATTAATTTTATTCTTTTCTTTAATTCGCAACTCCAGCGCTCGAATACGCTACCTTGCCGTGATTTACAAAATTAAAGAAAAAAGTTAAAACATTGCGTTCCTCGTGTATCTGTTGCTAAACCCAGCCAGTTTTTTTTTTTTTTTTTGGCTTATTCCATCAATTTTAGGACTAAAAGTAGTACCTTTGACTGAAGGAAACAACCCCATTAAATATACTATAGAAAATAAATAAAAACTCTTCCAATGTTCATTTAAAGAAATAATTATTATCGTCAAAAACAAAATTATTTATAATGATATCGTCTGCACAATTCTTTATGTTCGCTTTGTTTGCTTACGAAAACTTAATTTAAAACCTACCAATTAAATTTACTAATTAACTACTAAACTACCTTTATTAATGATAAATTTAGAGTGAATGTAAAAGCAAATCATACCAACAATAATAATTTCATTGTAAAACGAGTCCTGTGGAATCTGGGTGTTCTAATTCTGAGGTAAAGCAATCGGAGTCAGAAATCGGAAATCTTAATTTCTAAGACTCGGAGTCGGTCATTTTCGATAAGGGCTGCCAAAGCTGCAGAGTTGAAGTCCGGATAACTTTGAAATGCAGGAATCGCGGAGTCCACAGCCATAAAATCCTAGAAGTCAAAGTTGAGTCTATGGAATATTATATTTTGATTTTTATTGGATTCTTTTTTTTTTTTCTTTTTTCATTTCTTAAAACCAAAAATTGAGAAAGTTTTGAGAACCAACACAATTATATTAAATTTTTTTTTTCCAAAAAGTAATGTTTCGCATTGTCATCAGTGTTAAAAATTTTTGAATTGTTCAAAAAATACCCGAAAGCTCTAGTATACGAATTCCCCTTCAAGAGCTATTCCAACAAAGTTTGTTTAAAGCAATTTTGCCTTTAAGTTTGGGATCTATATTAACTTTTAGTGTCCTCGTAGGTGCTAGAAATGATGTTTAAAAAACAATGTTCAAAACTGAACGCAAAATTGCCTGAATCAAAAAGGTGTTTTCTATACTTGTTCTTTATCAGGAGCTTTTTACCCAGCGTTTGTTTGAAACAAATTCGCCTTTAAATGCGGGATTTATGTTGCCTTAAATTTCTAAGTAGGCGTTAATGTTAAATTGTTCAAAGTTGTTCAAATGAAGAAATGAACTATAAAGAGGTGCCCTCGCCGAGATCTTTCAAACAAAAAAATGTTTGTTCATATCGGACTATTCACACAAAAGTTTTTAAGAGGGTGGCAGACAGACAGACGATTGAACGACAGACAGACAAACACACATTTCCTCAATTGAAGCAATTTGAAAAAAAAAGGATTAAGAGGGAGGCTATTTAGAATCTAATTCATATACCCATAATTTTAATATTTAAACATTAATACAAATAATTATTTTTGCATCATCACTTACACTACTATAAGTTACAGCATTTGTTTTCTTTTAAATCACTTCCATAAACTTTAGAGTAGGAAGCAATCAGAAGGGAAAGTGGAAGGAATACAATTTTCAGAAGGAAATAATGCAATATAAGAAACTTGAAATAGTTATTCAAAATTGTTTTGAACTAGTTAATGACGTTTTGAGAAATCATTTTAGTTATGTTTTGCGTTTCGATATTTAGGAAACAATCACATTCATAATATCCTGTCATTTCAGTTCAGCAGAAATAGTTTACTTCGTAAAATTGCAATTATAAATACGGCTGAAGTTCTAAGAGTAGTTAAACACATATTGCGTGAGTCTAAAACAAGTTTGATTTGTGTAGAATTAAGTACTTACAAAAAGTGTTTCGCATTTCAAAACGTTAAAGATTTCATTTCGAAATGTATAAATATGGATCATCAATTCCTAAACATGACGGCGAAGTAGCTAGTTTTACACGAACATGTTTTTGAAGAAATGCAATGCAATAGTTTTTAGCTATTGAGGAGTGTATATAATTTACGGTGAAATCTCGTTACAATGAACTACAAAGGAACCATGTTTTTTTCGTTATATCGGGAATTTCGTTATAATGGAATCCAATCAGTGTAACCGCAATGAATTTAGGACAAAAAAATTCCTTTCTTTGAACTGGAAATTTCGTTTATTGGTATTCGTTGTAACGGGATTTCACTATATAAAAAATATTCATTACTAACTTCATATAATGTAACAATAAAAGACAAAGAACTCTAAACAACTTTAAATCAGCATTTAAGAACAGCTTCCAAACAGTAGTTATACAGTGCCGGCAAGAAAAATCTTTACATTTGGATACCAATTAAAAACTTTATATGCAAATTTCTTCTCATGATTTTACTTCGTGACGTTTTGAGACGATTTCTCAAAACGTCTAAAACGCTTTCTTGTGATTTAGCCGAACACCGAATATTCGGCTAGATTGTGACTGTAAGTTTGGCGTTTAACTATAGATATGTGAGATTATTTTCATTTGAGAGAAACTGTTAATGTAATTTAATAATTTTTTTGTTTATTTGGCAAACCATTTTTAAATGCAAAAAAAAAAAAACAGGAAATATCCGTTTCACTCGCAGAAGGGCTGGGTTGTGGGGTAGCGTGGTACGTTAGTCGAGGAAGGCAGTTGAAAGATTATCATAAGTTTTAAAGGAACCGTAAATGTGGTTCAATGTTTCGGTGAATTGTTTTGAATTCCAAAGAAACTTTTGAGTATGGTTATAACCAAAGGAAATATCCGACATTTTCTCTATTTTTTTTCTGACGGCGATTTTTTAATGAAAACCCGCATCTTTTTTCAAGAGAGCGATGGGATAGCTAATAAATTGGAGGTCGCTGTGCTCGCTAATAGCTGGGTTACGGTAGCGGGGTCACTTGGCGAGTTTGACGATAGACAATAGAGTTGTGGAATTATTTTACATGTGAAAGATACTATTTGATGTTTTTTTTTCATTTATTTGGTGAAACAATTTAAATTGAAAAAAAAAAGAAAAAAAACGCTTCACTCGCTAAAGCGCAGGGTTACGGTAGCACGGTTTCTTGGCGCGTTAAGCAATGAATTGCAAAGTTTGAGGATTATTTTAAGTATTATAGCAACTGTAAATCTAACTTATTGTTTTCGCGAATAGTTTTAAATTCCAAAAAAAACTCTAATAGGACTTTTTGGAAAGGTGTTTACATATTTTAATTAAAGAAAATTGATAATTTCACATTAGAGGGGGAGGGAGTGCGTGGATTATTTTTTCAACGGGCTTCCTTTAAATTCCTACCACGGGCATTGCCGTGTGGGCACTTCTAGTAATATTGAAAATGTATTCATGTTTTTAAGCTTCAGTTTTAGTAATAAAGGTGCTGTCAATAATGAAAAAATAATGCTTTCGTTAGAATATTCAGTCAGTTAAGGGCATGACACGTGAAAAAAACATATAAAAGAATTCGAAATATTTAGAATATTTTTTAAAACCTTTTTTTCAGTTGCTGAAACTTCAAACATGATACATGGAAGTGTCTAGAATTAATTCATTTCACTTCAAATCATGCAGTTCTAAACTTGCATTATACTTTCTAAAACGACCTTAACCCCATGTTCAAAAAAAATAAACCCCTTTTCTGTATTTAAATCCCTTTTTCTGTATTCAAACAAAAGAGAACGGGCTTGTCATCTCGAGCTTTAGTATGAATAGATACATTATGAATTATGTAAAAGATTGTCCCTAAAAAACTGGAATTTCAAGAACCTACAGAGATAAAACGCGGAGTAAGCAAATTTCAAGCGTTTGAATAAAACTCCCAACTTCTAAGAAGCTTTCACCTTTTATACTAATGCACAGATGAATTGCTTCCATTGGAAAAATCAGTTATGAATTGCATTTTCAAATTCGGCGGCTGCACATTTAGACATCGCTTGATATAGATAGCATTTCAACTTCAATTTCCTAAATATTTAAGTGGCAAGTGATTTTTTCGGGAAATAATAAGTTTTCATGGATGAAAAAATGTTAAATAATACATTAATACTATATCTTGTATGTATTTTTTACAAAAAGTTTCGTTGCCTATGCAGTTTTTGTGTAATAACATCTAGAAATAGTTACATTATCTTACTTAAAATGGATTTCATAATAATATGAAAAGAAGTTCAAAATATTTGAGTGAAAGTTAAGCATTTGCGCTAAGAACGTTCAATTAGTACGTAAAATAGTCAATTTTCGCACACAAGTGGTTATAAAGTGGACGAATTTTGAAGTCAAACGAAGTGTCCTTTCGTCAGTGTGAAGTGCCTTTCCGACGAAAAAGTCGACTAATTTAAAAACCGGTCTGTGTAGTTTTTTTTCTTTGTCTTTGGACATTTTTCAACAAAATATTCCAGTGATCAGTCAGTGATTCATTTGTTTTTTGTCCAGTTAGTTCATTAAATTATTCAGTTTAATTTTTCGGTTTAAATTCTCTTATAATTTCACTTGGTTCACTAAGACCATAATTGGTTCATTATGCTCATTGAGGGGATCATTGACTTAACTTAGTTTATTATATTCTTTGAGATATATTGATTTATCAACTGCCATTTACTTTTATTAATATACCAATTGCAGTTACTTGATTTTTTTTTTACTTTATTTGGCTCATCGTATTCAGTAAGGTCACTTTAACATTTCCTTCACTTTGTTCGTTATGTTCATTCAAGTCTCCAATAAGTTAACTTGATTAAATATGCTCATTGAGGCCTCTTAACTTTTTACGTGGATCATGTGTAGATGTTTTTTCCGGTCATTAACAAGAAACATGGCCCCACTTAATTCTTATACGCAGTTACAATCACTGTAACTCATGGAAACAAAAAGGGCGCTACAGGGAAGTCCTGTTTTCATTATGTTGCCGTTGATTAGTGTATGTAGGGCTTCCCAGTAGCACTTCTTGCAGTCAAAATGGGTGACGTCTAATTAAAAAAAAACACATTGAAACTTTGACATTAATTGGGGGATGCATGAGCTGATCATAGTTGCATCGGTTTAACACAGAAAAGTCAAATTGTCAAGATCCGTTAAGCGACCGTGCCATCTAGTGGGGCCATGCAAAAACGATAGCTATCTTGAGTTAGTTATGACAAAATCAGACTACAACGTTAAAAATAGACAAGAATTTAACTATAATTCAATGAGATTATTCATTTGTAAAAACTAGGCACGCAATTAAGAACTGGTACTCTTTTGAAAAGTTTTCTTAGGGTAACGTAGGTATCGTTTTTTGATGACAATCGATGGTGTGTAAGCTTGCACTACAATGAGCAAGCTAGTTACGTGACTACATTTGTTGCTAAGAATGATAAAAAGAACAGAGTGCTTAACATAATGAGTGGTTTTATTCTTAGAGCAGGAATTAAAATGGAGGGAGCTTGTCCAATCAATGGCTTAGCAAAAGCTGACCCAAGGACCACAAGTCACGTAACTCAACAACGACGAATGATTGGCACGTTTTGGGTGAAACAAGCGAAAGAAACCTGATTTCATCCACTGCATTGCTTTAAAATGTATCACGTGACTTGGAGTCTTGGTTTCATGAATCAAAGTCTTTACTCCCTCAATTTTATCTCTTCTCAATGGTTTATTTTCACTTGCTTAGACGACCAAGTAAATATTACGATCTTTAAGCTTAACTTGAGGTAATTTACTTAAGGGAAATGCACTTCGGCAGTAACTGCAGAAATGAGTTTTCGAGATATTTGAAGAAATGTGTGTCGGATTCAATATTAACCATAGGGAAACATTGGAATTAGACGTTTTTTTCGAGCCTTTTTTTACAGCGGAAACCAAATAAGCAAACTTGTGGAATAAAGCTAACTTACAACAGATGCCGAAAATGCAAAAAAATGAAAAATGAAAAATCTGCAGTTACTGCCCTTTACCTGCACACGGCAGTATAGCAGTGACATAAGTAAATTTTTTTCCGAAGTGTTTCTTCAAAAAAAGTAGCGAAACATAAAATGATAATATGATGGGGTTTTTTTTTCTATAGATGTGAAAATCTAGAGTTTTATTTCACTTTCAATCACTCCAACCAACAAGCAAAACTCGAAAATTTTTTACTCACTGACCTGAAATGCGAATATTTAATTTCCGGGGTTTGGCGCCTGTTTTAAAGAGATAGCACATTCTCAAATCGCCTTACTTAAACTTTGCCCCCGGTGACAAGGGGCTTTACGCGTCAAACTGTGAAGTTGCCCGCGCCTCCCACGTGAATAGAAGGTCAACAAAGTTTTTGAGATCGTCATGGGGGCCGGGTATATCCGTGAAGGCAAGTGCACATCGATTTTCGACGTCAGACAAAAGAGAGGGAAGAAAAGGAAAAGTCTATCGTCTTTTTCGTATCATGTCCGACAGAATAAAATGCTCTTTTTTATGGGTTTCAGGCGGAAATTAAAGTATAAAAGAATCCAAAGATCCATGATCTGTGTAAAGGCAACAAAAGCGAAATTTTACATAGAATTCTGTATTTTTATGTTGGAACTTTTTTTCTTTTTTGTGATTATGTAACTCAGAATATATTTAGCCGATGGACTTTTTTATTTATATGCGATGTAGTTGGATAAAAGAAGTTTAGTAAAGAAATATTTTCAAAGATAATGCATCTAAGTGTTATTTATACGAACTCCCTACAAAGACAAAAAGAAGGTTTAAAATTAGTAATATACACTTTTTGTAAAGGTTGAAATGCTAAACACTACACTTGTATTTTGTCCCTGTCGTTGCTAAAAAGAACGTAAGGTTCAGTATTCGAATTCAAGCAATCCCGACAAATTTGCAGATTGACTCAACCTCATGTGTTACTTAGAATGTGCGTTATGAAAGTATAGAGCATGTGTTGTTTCCCCCCCCCCCTCTTTTTTTTTTATTTCTCCAACTGGAGGAAAAATGCAGTGGAGATCTGTTCTTTCGAATATGATCAAGCTCAATTCATTTCTATCACGTGCAGTTTCAGAAAATATTTTCATTCGAAACCTGTTCCTTGGCAAATTGTACTACAGTTAGAGAACGTTTGCATAGCAAATCTTTGCGGGTTTTGTTCTTAATCCCGTGGTATAAATCCCGCAAAATATGATGCAGGATCCCACAGAATTCGGGATTGGAAATCCTGTTTCTAACAAAGCCACGTGACCTTGTAAAACGCGTTTTTTTTTCTGAAAACTACAGAAGTTTAGAATAAATGCGGGAGAACTATACATTGTGTATCATAGTTTTTCTCCGACTTTACCGTGTACATTTTTCAACTTGAATTTTTTCTGTTATTCCAAAAAAAAAAATGTAGAAAAAATTGATATTTGGAGAAAATTATAAATTTTAGGCCTCGTGCGGGACACCTAAATATTTTTTGATTCGAATGAAATTTTTCATGTAATGTGTGGGTCAATTAAGGCAACTACATGGTGTCCTGAAAAAGACTGACTGTTTTTAAAAAAATGTAACAGGAGAACGGATAATGATAAAAAAATAAATTCTTGCAGAAAATTCATGTGATGGGCGCTAAATTTTTTCCCCTCAGAGTTCCAAATTTTAGTTGAAAAATCTTTTAATAGATGGCGTTACACAAAGTAAGCCGGTAAGTTCAGAAAAACCGACGATTGTTTGGAAATATTATTCTGCTCATTCATTATCTTCGAAAAATTCTGATGTAATTTTCTATCTTTTTTTTTTTATTCATGGGCTTACTATCTGCAGCGCCACCTATTGGAAAATTTTCGACTAAAATTTCTAACTCAGGGGGGAAAATTTACGGTCCACCACATGAATGTTATGCAAGAGTTATTTTTTTATCATTCATCGTTTTAATGTATAAATTTTGGAAAACAGTCAGTCTCTTTCAGGACACCCTGTATTTTCAACTTGACGAATAGAATTCCGAAAAAAAAACGTTTTTTTTTTTCAATACACCCTAATGAGGATGCGGTTTTTTTTTTTTTTTTTAATCTTTTTTTGTCTAACTAGAGGAAAAACGCAGTGCAGATCTGCTTTTTCCACTACGACCAAGCTCAGTTCATTCTACCACGTGGAGCTTCAGAAAATATTTTCAAGCGAAACCTGTTCTTTGTCACATTGTGCCGCAGAAGAATCATTCGAACAACAGAACCACATCAAATTCGAGTGTGGCTCAGGAAGAATGCTGCAGAAATAAGAGGGTCTTCAAAAATAATAATATGCCAAAATCCCAAGTCATGGAATGGCACATGTCTTTCAAGAAAGTCGCCAAAGACGTCTGTGGCAACTACTCTTCTGGACGCAAAACTGCCAGGACTGAAGCCAACAAAAAACAAGTGTACCACATCGGACGTCATTTGAGCTTTAGTTTAAGAATCCGACAAATATGAACATTTCACATTTGTGTTACATCGTATAGTGACCAAGGATTTTCAAATGCGTTAAGTTTGTACATATGTCGTGGTAAAGTTACTGACGGAGAAACAAAAACTGTGATCCAAATATGTGTTTCCCAACCCCCTTGTAGTTCCGCCTTTTGGCTGCCTGTGATCATTTTTGTTCCTCTACTTGAAGAAAGAGCTCAAAATAAAACATTGGGAGTCATTAGCGAACATTCAAGCTCATGTCAAAGGACTCTTTGAGTGCCTTCTAGGCATGTAAATTGCTACTGCGCATGTATATCTACGCAGAATATTCGTTTTTTAGAGCTTTGATATTTTATACTAATTAGATCAATAAGCCAGCTTTAATTACTTTCATAAGGCACCCTATATTTCATTGTAAGCTCATGTATTTCAGGTTTATTTAACTCTCAGTACTTCCCAAGGAAACTTAATTTTTAAGATTATTCGCTTCTTCTTTCTTTGAAAAGAAAAATCATATTTAAAAATACAAAAATCCAGAAAACTCAATTTTTCCGGTAAATCTTTTTACGAAGAAATTGCTACATTGAAATGCATATCCGGCTTACTTTTAACATCAAAATACATAATTAGGCAAGCCAACTTCGTATTACAAAGAGCAACAATATTTAATACAAATAGTTCAGATTTGTTCCCCCCCCCCCCCCCAGGATATATGTTCACAGCATTTTGTACTTTTTTATTCTTTCTTTCATTTCTGCACATAACTTTTACTCAAGCAACAACAAATGCTCTGCCCTTATTGATTTCATTTTTTTTAATTAGCTCTTGTTCTAAAAATAAAAAACATTTTGATACTTTGCGAAACAAACGAAAATTCATTTATAGGATTATTTTTGCCTTCAGCAGTTTCAAGAGAATGAAAAGATAACAAATTAAACTTTCAAACATAACTTCAATATATGTTTGTATTAATGCGACGTAGTACAGTGAAACCTGTGTAAGTTGACCACTTGCGGTGCACTACTTTAGTGTTCAACTTAAACAGGTGGTCAACTTACAGAGGTTGAATTATGTGGAAGAGATCTAATTCTGTGCCCGAAAATAGCGGTCAATTTAGACAGGTGGTGAACTTACAAGGGTGGTCAACTTTACAGGTTTTACTGTATTTAGAAAAAAAAATAAACAGGAATCACGTTCGTGGAGCACCATTTTGTAGTGATACAACAGAAATTAGTTCAAAAGATAATTTTATAAAGAGTTATGATTACATTGTATATCAAAAAGAAACTCTCAGTTACATGAACCTGTCTTCATGCAGTGTTTTAACAACTTTTTTTTTTTAAATCAATAAACCGGTAAATTGCGATATAGAATAAGCGATGCATCGATACAAATTTAAAAAACAAAAAAAGATTCAATGTTTAAAAGCTGCATTGCCAGAAAAAAAAGGTTATAGTTTTCCATTATTCTGCTCAAATATCTAAGTAAAATGCGAGTTACTTTTATTCACCAATGATATTCGATTTCAATTAATAAATCAAATGTGGTTTAATTAATGATGGCGAGTGTTTGCATCTTATACTGTTTCGTTTAAAGTGCAAATTAAAAGAGAGCGTACGGACAAGGAAAAAAAAGATACAAATTAATTACTTATCTAGTCCACGTGGTTTTCCTATGTTCAGAGTTTTCATGTACGACAGCTGGATATGACTTTTTAACTATCATGGGAAGTTTAACTTTGGAATCAATTTCATTTTATTACACGCGAACCTGTTTCGGGGAAGTATGAGTCTTGGTTCAATTATTTGATCAAATATGGGTTGCGTAAAAATGTTGATGAAATATTCGAATTTTTAAAAAAGATGTAGAAGGTTGAACAGTTTTCAGTTTCTATTTGTACTTTACTGTTGTGTAAAAGATTAATTATGCGTACGAATGACATGGCTAGGATTTAAAATTTTGAAAAAGAGAAATCTGACAGTTTTAAGATTGTTTTAATTCATGGGTGAATATTTTAAGGTATTACTAAAAATTTTGTGCTGCAAAAAAGAAGTGTTTTTGAAATTAAAATCGTATTTCCCGGGAATGTTAAAATAATGAACATTATTTAATTTCTTTTTTTCAATTATTTAACAAAATACACAGTTTTAGTAAACAAAATGTAATGTAATCTACCAGATACATTTTTTAAACGCTAATTAAACATATCGCAATGTCTAATGTTAAGAAAATTTTGTAGGTATACTGTGGGTGTACATTTACACTGCTTGGTAAATAAACTTGACATAGAGATATTTGAAGCAAACTTTCGGTATTTTTCTTCTTTATGTAACACCCACAGTGTATGTCGAAATGATAGGTCTATCCATAAATTCAAACCTTATGTTGGTAAAAAAGGATTTATCGTGTACAAAATACGATATTATAAACTAAATTGCTTCATTCAATGTAAAATAATACATGAAGAGTATACAAATAATAGGAATAATAAGTTAAACAAAAATTACATGAAACAGCGGATCCAAAAAGATAGGTCCTTTGAATCAAACATCAAATTAATGTTGAATTAATAAAAACATTGTGTACCTTTTTCTGAATAAGCTCATAAATCCTATATGGTTTCTACAAGTTTTTGAAAACAATGTCTCGATTTTTGACCATTCGTTTTTCAAATCCGCAATACTGTTGTACTGCATTCCGTCTCTATATACCGCTCTAGCGAGTAAACCCTCATGTTTGCTACCGGATTCATGTCGGGACTGCAAGGTGGCCAATCGATATCATGTACACCATTATCCAGAAACCATTGAAAGTGGAATTTGCAGTGTGCACAGGAGCATTATCTTGCTGTAACATGAAGAATGGGCCCCCCAATGTACTATGACTATGGAAGAAAATATGGTTCAAGCAACTGTTGGTAGCCTGCAGCATTCAAACGATTGTCTACAAATGCGGCCCATACCATAACGGAATCATCACCAGTTTGCCTCTTCGAGAATATGTCTATCGTTGCGCAGACCGTGCCAGTAATACTACTAGCCATCTGGACCATCCACGTTTAATATCTTTCCATCACTGAATATCGCACAATGCCAATCTTGTTTCCAGGCCATCTCTTCCTTTGCTAAATTAAAGCTCTTTTCTTTGTGCTTTTTAGTCAATTTTGCATCCGCTTTTTTATTCACGTAAACTAAATTGGTGAACTTCTTTACTACTCTGTAGATTTTGACTGTATATATTGATATTGGAGGGGGGTTTTTTTGTTTGTCTAAGGTGGATAAGCTAATATTTCCTGATTTTAAGACCTTTACGATAGTCTTTCCTTGTCGGGGTGTCACTTTTGATGAGCGACCAGATGATATTTTACTGCCATAAAAATTTCTAAGTTGCAAAAAACTGTTTACAACATTATGCGATCTATTTAAAAGCTTACTTATTTCTCTATTCGATTATCCACTCCTTTTAAATGCTTCAATTACCCCTTGCTCAACCAGCAAAAGACTGCAACGACAATCCATTTCGTTTGCTGTAACGAGATGCTTAAATCTGTTTAAATACCTCCACAGCAGCCGGAATAATCTCGCAGTAAGACTAAGCAACGAGATTTGTGCAGTTTTTTTGGAAATAAATGTAGTTAAAGCAAAATTTCTGAAGGTGAACCTATCTTTTCGAAATGGTCTAAAAACGAAAATTTGCATAAAATAAAAAGGAATTATTTATTTTTAAGAAATTTCTTCATAAATGGTTATAAGAATTACTGATTAATTAACTGTGCTAAAAAAATGATTCTTATTCTAAACTACGAGTCCAAACTTTAAAAAATGCGGGCGCACCTATCATTTGGATACACACTGTATTAAATTCTGTATTTGCTAAATATATATACATCTCTATTCGAAAAATCTTATCAACTATCTGCGCATGTAAAATTCATTTTATATTTTTGACTATATAATATTGAGTCATTCATTTTAATAGTAAAACTTTAAGTGTTCCAGTTTCATAAATTGGAGTAATCGTTAAAAGTCATACGTTTAAATATTCCTACAAAGAAAAAAACTAATCATAACAATGCGAAGTAATAAAACAAGTACGTAGAAATGCATATATTTCAAGTTCAAAATGGTATCAGATAAAAGAAGATAGCAATCAACTTCACGTAATGTAAAAACTTTCGCCGCACTTTCGGCAAAATAATCAAATGCTTTCATGTTTCGAAGCGTCCTAATGCATAGCACCCAGCAACTTGCAGAGATATAAATGAGCAGAACTTTCTGATGAGCCGATTTTTACTTCGATGTTGCCACCTAAAATATATTAAATCACCCGCTCTATTCACTTCATTTCGAGGAAACGAACTTTTATCAGCCAATAGCATTTCAAGCTGTATATAAAGAAAACTCATTCTTCTTCTATGGATGGATTTTTTTTTTCTTTCAACACTTTCCAAAAAAGATTCTTTACTCTAACCCGAATTGAGTCATTTTATGACGCCTATAAAAAGGTCGATGAGGTTTTTTTTCTATTTGCAGAGCTCCCTGAAGTAACCGTGATCTTATTTTCAATTTTTTTACGATATTTTCTCCTGATGCTGATAAGGAATTCCTTTCAAGTGCAAGTCAGATTGGAAAAAACTGTTGACTCGCAAACGACTTTCACGAAGATTAATTCAAAAAATAAGTCAATTTATCTAAAAATAGATCAATATATCTAAGAATATCTGACTGCAGAAAGGCAAAGTGTCCTAAAATTATAGAAACAAAGAAATAACTTAATGAATTAAAGCAAATTTACCATCATAATATTTAGGTTACAGACTTTAATATTATAATCAGCAAAAAAGGTTCAGGACTCGTTTTTTCTGCCATGGTGTATACTTTGTTGTTAATTTTTTCTATAGAAAAACAACTACAGTAAAAATATGAAGGAATCCTTAGTGTCTGTAAAACATACCCGAAAGCAAAAACAAAAAGTCTGTTAACCAAAATATGTTACATGAAATTTTAGAAGAGAGTAGTCTCCTCCCCCAACCCCGCTTCTTAACAATGTTCACTAAATATTTACTTGAAAACGTTCGGGGGACTAGAGTAGACGAGTGCTGAAGATGATAAAATTATGAAATACATGTAGACTTCAGTTAATAGAGAATTTCGTCAAGGTATTTTTAAATTTAAAATGATATTTGTAATTATCAATTTTCAAGCAACAATCGATTCGATTTTAGAACAGAATAGCAACAAATAAGTCATTTATTTTCGAAACGCTATGTATCCAAAAGTATTGCACAAAAACGATCAGAATTATGTAAAATACATTGAGGTTTGGAATTATTTGAACCAGGTTTCTTTACGAGTAAAGTATTTTTAAAAGGACGTCAAAACAAGAAAAGCGTTTTTTACGACGGCGCGTGCGCGACGCAAAGGAGGGTAATGTATTTATCAGTCTATGTATGTATGCATGTTTGTTATTATGTGGCGTTCTAGAGGCTATACACCTTGGCCAATTTTGATAATTCTTACGTCAATCGATTTGTCATAACCTTGGGAGTGTCACTAAATACATGACTGTAATCCAAATTTACCATATCAACAATCAGTCGCTATTTTGTCATTTCGGGATCGTGTCGAATGCTACCTGCGTGCGACACAGCGAGCGACAAATGCAGGTAGCATTTTCACTGCCTGGATTTTCTGACGTGTTTTCAAATTCGATTTTAATTTTTAACATGTTGTATTTGTTTTTGCCTTGATTCAAGGGACTGAGTTTCGAGACGTGTACTTTCTTGATGAGCTTTTTTCGTTTTGTGAAAAAGATTTGACTGACGGACGTTTCCGATTTCGCGTCATCATGAGTTATACAGGATGCTTAGATAGCTGTAATATGGTTGACTTAAGTTCGAGCATTTTTGCTAAAGGTCAAGCACGCTTGAAGCCGAGTTAAAATGATAAGTAGTATAGACCACTGCAAGTTACTTCACCTCACGATATAAACTCTCTCATTAAAATGACGTTTTCGAAATTTACCGTCTTATAATGATAATAACTAAGTCAATGAATATTAACTAAAAACTGTAAAAGAAAAATAATTATTAAATTAAAACAAAAAAAACAGACTGCGTAAAAACCAAAAAAAAAAAAAAATACATAAGCGCAGTAGTTTAGAATTTTATTAAGTAGTACTGCTAAATAACTACATCATTGAAATAGTTATATATATATATATATATAACCGACACACATAAGACAAATCATAAATTCAAAAGCAAAATAGAGGAATCAACAGTCGGGGCCCATTCAAATTATACTGATTTCTTTGATTGGTCAAAAAGGAATGGGACCCAACTGTTGATCCTTCTATTTTGCTTTTAAATTTATGATTTGTCTTATGTGTGTATCTATTGCAAAATTACTTCAATGTTGTAGTTATTCAGTAGTACTTGCTTTTGTTTTTATTTATTTTTTTTCTGTTTGTTACAACAGGCGTAATATTTATCTGTTCTCTTGGTGCTTTGAAGGCGTTTTTATGAACTTGTTTATGTACCCCCTCATTACCACAAGAGCAGCAGAATTCAATATTAGCATCGATGTAGCAGCAATAACTTTACCAGGACGGCACTGAACGCTATTCGGACGCAATACACACACATACACACAAAACAACTTTTTCTGTCTTGTCGCTATTTTAAAAATACAGCACCCGGACTACCAACTGGTTAACAAAACTCCAAATATTGTGATGAGTTTTTATTTTCATTTAATCCTCATCGTTATACTTGCAATACTTTTGGATATATATATCGTTTCAAAAAGGAATGAATCATTCTTAATAGCCCTGTATAATGGAAAACAAAAAAAATCTAAAACACCATTATCAAGTACAAGATCGAAAACTGACTATCTGCAATCCATGCATCCCATCATTACTTAAGACGAAATGTGGAGTTCGATATCCTGGGGCAAGATGTGACTCTCAATGTTCTTAAATTCCAAAAAAGGGAGGAAAAGTTAAGATTTATAGGAATTGAAAGAACACTGGAAGCAGAAATTCGGTTAATGGACGCTCGGGAAATTTTTCAACATTCTTTTATAGCGTCGTTAATATTTCTTTAAATCTTTCCAAAGAAAAGGATCGAAATTTCTTTAGAGATTTTCAAAATGAAACTATATTGATATTTTTCACTACAGTACCCAGCATAGTTGAAGTAAGAACTAAAAATATGCTCCGTTTTTTGATGAAAGTAAGTGACCTCAATTGTGAGTTAATCCATGCTTTATTCATTCAGTAAACAGGAAAATAAACCGTTAAAAGAATGAACGTCTCGATTAATTAAAGTGCTTGGTTTTTTTAAAAAGGATAGCTCAAATTTTCAGAGTACTAAAATATGGGTGAAAATAAAGGATTTCGCAAATGAGTCATGGTGTACAAAAAGTGTTTCATTTCAGAACATAAGATTTTTAGGGAGCAAGGTAGGGTCTGTTTCTAGTGAAGAAGCTACTTTCTGTAGCACAAGTAACTGTATAGTGGGACAAATGAGTGTTTATAAAAACAGGTATAATCTTTGACAATGTAAAACTGTGGGTAACGCTTTACCACGGAGAGGTGGTGGATGACCTCGAAGCAAAACAATAGTTTGCTTCATTTGTAAGAGGTAGACTCAGCTAAAAAACAGCTAGTAGTATGAAAGCGTTTTCGCTGATTCTATCTATTACAAAATAATAGCAAACAACCTATTACAAGTGATACAAATGATGTTCGGTCATCCGCCATTACGCCGTGGTCAAGCTTTAACAGTCTTTTCTTTTAAGCTGTATTGAGTCAGGGTTTATAATGTGGATCCGACAATAATAGTCACCTAGTTTGCGATAGTAGGAACACCTAGTGAACGGTAAGAAAAATGTCAACAAACTTAAAGGAGACAATGCTCAGATAGTTTTTATTGACGTTTCCTACATGCTAAAGGTTAAATTTATATTAAATTTATATTTAAATTTTGTTGCATATGAAATTAGGCATTTAATTGCCAAAACAAAAACAATATTATGAATACACAACGTTATTTTAATGCACAAAAGCATGTGTTCCATTTTAGCCATCCAATATTTCAACAATTTCAAAATTATTGCAGAAAAGTTATACTTGTGGTATTTAAATTACCTTAAGTGAGTGATATTTAGGCCCCGTACTTTATGCAACACGAAAAATTATATTTTAGCAAAAGAAAACTTTTTAAAAAGTTGACACTTCATATCATGATACAAAATGGTTCCTAACATTCGATTACATAGCAATTAAAAGTCAAATGAATAAAAGTAAAATATTTGTGCACAAATGTATCATTTTAACAAATGCATTAAGCAATAATGCATTTTCTCAAGTAAAACACAATTTAAGTTTCTTGAAGCACGGCAAACTAAAGTTTATCTGATGACCCAATGACTTTTTGTCGCTTTTTTAGCAACGCGCTCAACCAGGGCTGTGGAGTCGGAATCGGAGTCGAAGAGTCGGAGTCAGATTGATTTTTAGGTAAAGGAGTCGTAGTCGTTTAATAACATGTCGACTCCAACTCCGGGTTTTTTTTTATTTCTTCAAGTTTCACTGACTCTCCTTGCATTTTTTAAAAAACTGACTACCTATTAATTTGATTACATGCTACTAATAAAAAAATGCTTGTCATCGTGGCAACCAGCTGGCTTGATTGTTTATCGATATTGCTGTAACAGCTACTACCTACGTCGTCTCCTAGTTTGCTTATTTTTTAAATTTATTAAAGTGATAGCAACCGTCAGCAAACAGTTTTGTTGCCTAACATTTCCTAAGTAATCACTTTCAAATAAAAATAATAATATATTTTATACCTCGATATCAGTTATAAAATGGTAAAAGTAATGTATGAATTGCTTGAGCAAATCCGGAAACTTCTCAGGGTGCTTGGCAATTCAAATAACTGTTGGCTTGGCCTCAAAGCGCAAATCCAAAAGATCCGATAAAATATAAATATTTCTTTTTAATCTAAAGACTTTATCTAAGAAAGCTTGGTTATCACCAAAAAAATCAAATTAAAACAGTATATGATTTATTGGTTACAATATTCAATAAGTGTAGTTAATCCTAAAATCTTCTTATTAAGGTTAATTCTAAAGCTGCCAATAAAACTAAAATTTAAAATTGAGCCAAGAGATGTAGCTAAAATAAAAGCTATTCGAAAAAGGTGTATACCGCCGCATTATGGGTAAAATTTTCTCCAGAGGTATATGTGTCCGACCTCTCCCCGCAATATAGTGCAATATTTTCGTTGAAATTTTTAAGATGAAATTTTAAATTTATGGGATGTTATTGGGGAAAGTATTTCAATTTTTATAAACTCTGAGATTAAGTTGAGGTGGTACCAAACAGACGGGTGTCCCCCGGGAGGGGGAGGACTGCCATCTGTCAAGAAAAGTTTTTTCACTAAGTAAAAAAAAAAAATATCCCTCAAATAAGAGCTTTCAAAAATTGAAAGCACAGGATTTGATAAACATCTGATTAGTTATTATGTTTAAATATTGTTTTTTTTTTTTCAAGCGAAATTTCAATATTTTTTTTCGAATCGGATCTGTAATTGCGTTATTTTTCACAAGTAAGTTGATGGTACTAGAATTAATTACTTCTGGAGCTATCGTAGATATTAAAACATGTACGTAGTGTTTATTAAACAACTACAAATATTTGGCAGTCGAGAATGTCAGTAGAAAAGTTTTTCTCTTCGTTATTTTATTTTAAATATAAAATTGATTTTCGTCAGTAAACTGGTATGATAGATAAGTAAACATCATGTCTCACGCCGGCTGAGAAAACGACACAAAGTGTGAAAAAACGTGCTAATTATTGATTTAAAATCTAAATTTAATGCTTTTTCTAGTCACAAAACTCGCACTAAGTTAGTTTACAAAGGTTTGGAAATTATGTAATAAATAGTGACAAATCATTAAAATTAAATGAATTAGAAGAGAAATTTCCCAACATTAGGCATGCATTTTCAATTTAGGCATCAAAAACAAACCAGTAAGCGTCACATCAAAATTGTTTAAGCGTAATGAAATATTTGAGATTAAATCCCTATAAATAGTAAAGCTTACAACCTTAATTTCTCAAATGCTCTTTTCTCCTTTTTACTTCCTTTTACAAAAAGAATGCACCTTCCCTTTTGGTTGCATTCAGATGTACCTAGAGGGGTCTTTTGCCTCTTTTGGGTAAACTCAAGTGGTGTTATAATTTGGCGATATATCACCACATTTTTGGTAGCCAAGTTGTCGCCAACCTAGCGGCAAATTTGGCGATTTTTTTTTTTTTTTTTTTTTTAAATCTGATTTCGATTTGGCCACTGTGGGTGATATTTAGAAAGTAAACTATTGAATCGCTTTAAAATTGCCAATAATGGGAAAATTACATTAAATTGGAGTAAAAGAAAGTCATGTGATGCACACATCAGCTCGTTTATTTTTGAGTTGCGTCTGTTTTGCTGCCATTGTAGGATATAGATTTCTAAGAATATCATAATCGTAATAAATCAAAAAAAAACTTGCAGTTTAATGTAAAATATTGATGGATTTGAAAATACTAACTTACTAAATAGTTCTTGTCAAACTGCAAAAACTCTCAACACAAAATGGATTAACACATCTACAAAATTTTGAAAAATGCAAATTTACACTGTAATAACTTAGTTTTATTCAGAGACTGAAATTTTAGATTATTTCGTTAAGAATTTAGTATTTAAGCATACATGTGTTTTTATTAAACGATCTCGATCATTAAAATTTATAGTATACAGTACAACCTCGATATCTCAAATCTCTCGGGACGAGGAAAAATTTCGAGACATCGAGTTTTCAAGTTATCAAGGTTTTTAAAAAATTACACTTGTAACTCTCACATTTACACACACGTACGCTATATGCATTTATATATTTTACATTCCTAATTGTCGAAAGTGCACAGGATAAGATTTTGAAATGAACAACAATTTCAACTTGGTTTTTTCGCCTAAAAATTTAAAAATTCTAATTTTATCCTTACCCAGTAACCTCAAAATCAAAAAGTTCCCAGCAGCCATTTTGTAGAAGTTAAAAAAGTTGAATGATGAAAATGAGGAACGCATTTTCCGTTTTCGCTTGAAGACTGACGGACGAAAAATCGAACCCCTTTCCTCAAAGTGGACAAAATGTTCGAGAGAAATGCACTAAGATTCTAAACTCTGGGTAAAACACTGCACCCCTTTCATGCCAGCACTCCCCTATTATCTTGCCCCAATCCCCTATTCACAATACTTCGAAGAAAAGGGATGAAAAACGTTAAGCAATTGTCTTTGGAACTGGTTTTACTACAAAAATTGCCAAAGCAAAACGACAATTGAAACTTGTTTCTGTGCAAAAATTTCGACATATCAAGGATTTCGAAAAATAAATTTCGAGATAACTATGGAAAATACATAGGGGCTTGTATAGAAAATGCTGGGGAAAATTTTTGTTTCGAGACATCAAGGGTTTCGAGTTAAAGAGTTTCGAGATATCAAGGTTTGACTGTACTTGAATGTTTGACACATATAGAAATATGTTTAGCTAGCATGGGCACTTTTGCGTAAATCTTCATAAATAGCTTTCGTAAAATTTTCTTGTTTCTAAAACCATCTGAATCTGTAAAACCCTACAGTATTTTCAGTTATTTATGAGTCAACTGGCAATGTTACTGAACAAAAAATTTTTTATTTATTATTTTTAAATTATATATTTAAAATTTTATATATTTAAATTATAAATATTTATTTTTAAATTATATATAGCTTACTTTTGTTTACTTAAAGTAATTTTTGAATGTGCATTTAACGCTATAAAACCACGATGTTAATTACGAACCGAGTATATAAATTTTCCCTTTTCAGAAAATTAAGATAGTATTGTTCCGTAGTGCAAATAACACCATCCCGCAATCTTCAGATAAATAATAGCCGACGATCGAGTAACCCGCTTGTTTCAACAATGAGACTCGCGCCACGGCATGATAATATGATTTCGTAGAGTTTAACATGCAGGGAAAGGCTTTATTATGACAAGGCTGAACTCGATCCGGTAACTTAACTGTTTTACTGGTAAAACTGTCATTTAAGGAGAATGAAGAAACGTAAAAATGGTTAGCAATGACCGCTATCTACTGGAGTTAAGGGTTAATTCACTGGAGTCAGAGTTGAAACTTGAACTACCAAAGTATCACCAAACAGGCAATGGCTGCATTTAAATGTAGAAGCAAATTTTCGCCCGTCATACCATGACGGGCGACATGCTAGTCTATAAAGAAAAACTTAAAAACAGCCATGTTTTTTACCTCCGGATGTGCATTACTCATTACTTTTCTTCAATTCTGCAGAATGCCTAAGCAGCAAAACGTTAGTACAAGCAACGTTGAAAAAAAAGGAATAAACACATAAACAAAGTTATTTAACCAAATACACTCAAATCAGTTTTTGTGCGTTTTTTTTTAATGCGGTTTTTTTTTTTTTTTTTTTTCGTGCGGTACATGAAAATTTCACACAAACAGGGAATCAATTGACTAGCCTATTTTTAAAACAAGCACTTAATAGTGTAATTTTCAGCGATTTTTTATGCAAATCTTTTTATGCGGTACCTATCTATCGTACAAAAACATAATTGAGTATGTACAATAACTTTAAACTAGTATAAGCTGTTTTTACGTTACTCCTTCATAAATCGATTGGTGTTACTTTCGTACTTCTAAAATAGTAGGTTATATTACTAAATAACTATTGATAAATTTAAAAGTATTGTGACTGGATGATTTAAAACGTTTCTCAACCATGAATCTCAATGATAGATCGTTCACTTATGTTAACTTTACATTATGTATGCATAACATTACGCATTTTACGTTCATCTGCTCGTTCGTTTGTGGTTTGATTATACTTTTTTTTCGTGCTCCGAAAATTGCAATAGCGTAATAAAAAAAGTTGCAATACCTGCGGATAATACAAAATTCTGTGTGAAAAAAAAATCATAAGAAATAAAACTTTTTATTTTTTTATTACTAATTTACTGCTTACTTATGTTCATTGTTTTTTACTATATCTGTTTTTATAATTTTCAAGCGACAAATTAGTTTGGAATCGATTTAAAGTTTAGAAACACATAAGGATTTTTAACTACTTATTTTCGAGGTAAGCAACCATAAAACTAACTAGTCGAATATTTACTTTTGCAAACACAAGATAATGTTTTAAAACTCATACTTAATAATGCTAATAAATAAGTTGTGGTTTACATGTAGAAATAAAAATTCATATTGTATAACAGAATGTATGATTTATTATTATATCGTCGCCTCAGATCATCAGTAAGTTATCCTAGTATTATGTCTGGGATTAGATACATTATTGCTGCTCTAAGACGACGATATGTAAACGAATACATTCCATCAGAGTTTCATTTTTAAAAAAATATTTTTCACAATATTCACTAAAACCCGATTGATCAAACATAAAAAAGCTTGGTAGAATCCAACTATTCCAACACTGAACCCCAGTTCTTACCATCAAATACATAAAACAAACATTCGCTGCAAACAAATTTTAAAAATAAACTTTTCATAATGCGCACTGTTGTTTAAAAAATATATTAATTTTATTAGATATCTACCGTTTATGCAAAAACAAATGATAAGTCAAATTGGAGTGGTTTTATTTATATTTAGTTGGATTTTATTGAAACTAATGTTTAAATACTTATACTGAGACAAAACAAGAAGCACATTCTAAATTAATCAGGAAGTTAAATTGTATGAAACGGTTAAATAATAATGTTAGTTAGTATTTGTTCTAAGGGAAATGAGAATTATACATTAATTAGGAAGTTGATAGCAGGAAAAAGACTAAATGTCTTGTGGGTACAGAGCAACAAGCGGAACTTCCGTAATAAAAACGATTACGACCAAGAAGATGGAAATCCTAGTGACTTTAGGACAATACAAACAGGATTAATTAATTGAACAGTCTGCAAAATCTGCCTCGGGTGCAGCAAAAATAAGTTGATGAATGAAATTATTTTTTGAAAGTATTTCAAGAATTACATTGCACAAGTTTTGTCTTATTCAGTTTTTTTTATATTTTGCAACAAGATCAATTCAATAGCAGACTATGAAAATTGCCAGTAATGTTTAAACTCCCAACACTTTGGTTCATTTTCTTATTTCTATTTTCAAATCAAACCAATTTTGGTGTTGAGTCTGGCCGATTTTGCCAATAGTTTCGGACAGATTCAACATTTAATTCGTAGCTCAAAATTCGCAGCTTTAAATTAGCGTTTCAGGTTTTAACTTATAAGATTCATTGATAAGTCATTTAAAGTCCTACCTGTTAAAACTAAGCTACTCACTTTGTAAAGAGCTAATTTCCTATTTTCATAATGTTGTTTCATTTTAAATATCGTAAGATCGTTTAACTGGGCTCTTTCTAGAGCATAACACGATAAAAATAACACGAGATAATTATTCTTGACTTCGCTTTTAGTTGCTGCTTCCAACGAGTATTAATAAGCTAAATGGTAATTTCAAAAAATGTTTAAAATTACCGTTTGACTTAAGACCGTTTAAGAGTTAGGAATCAAAAAAATATCAAAAAATTTGGAAATTGCGAACGGTTCCGTTGAGCCCGTTTTACATGTCGTTAGACTTTTACTGTCGGCATTATTATTTTAATCCGAATAAGTGATAAAAATATACTCGAACATTTAAATAAAGGTGTCAATCGAAAAACCTCAAACATGATTTGTGTCCCATAGTGGAAGTAACGTAATCATTTAGGGTAGATATAAAGTTTTTTTATGATGATATGGTCATTGAATCTCATTTTTTGTCGCAATTGATTTAAAAACGGCTGTGATAATTTTTTCTCTCTCTACCATCCTTGACGCAAAGGTCAAATACTTTTGAATGTTTGTCCATTTCGAAAATGATTTGAGTGGGTCTAATACGCGTAAAGGTGTGTCTCTATCAAATTAAGTTTTGCTATTTTTTTTCCTTTTTCAAAATGGACGATATCATGTAGAAGTAGTAGGTTGTATATTTGAGAAAAACAATCTTGCTCTATTACTTTAGGGTACTACATAAGTCCCATAGATGCAGCTTAATGTAAAATCTGTAATGATTATATGGCGCTTCTCGCCTGATTTAAAATGGAATTTCGCTAATAGACTAACTTCAATGGGGGGACTTCTGTTCACTTTTACTTTTCCAAACGGATTTATACTTTTTAAATAAACGTATTAGAAGGCGTGAACAAGGAAAATTTGGGAATATATCCTCACCAATCCTTTTATTAACCCCCCCCCCCCCCATGGAAATAGGCTAAAAATAATCATATCCCCACCAAAATTTAAGCAAAACCACATCTGTTTTTTTTTTTTTTTTGCTCGTATCACTCTTTGTACATATGTACATGCTTTTATTTCGTTTTACTATTTTTTCCTCCATAAGTATAGATTTTAGTGATCTCTCATTACTTCTAAGGAGAACGGTATTTCAACAATGTAGAGAACTTCCATTGTAAAAAACTACGGGACACAAATTATAACGCAACACAAATTAACAGTTAGTATATTGTTGCAATACTCAACACATGTGTTCAACAATGCCATATCACTACAACAGAAGGAAGAAAACGGTAAAATTTCACTTGAAGTCGATTATACGCCGATAGTGCCGAATTCGAACTTCCGCTCTCCATAAAGTCGTATTTTTTTTGCGAATTTTGGGGACAATTTGACATGAAAAGTAAGTCAACATGTATCTTTCGCATTGATATAATTACAGAGTTTCTAAGTTTAAATTTAAAATATCACAAATTGCGTTTTTTGCAAAAACTAATAATTCTAACAAATGTGGCGATGTTCTCAAATTTGAAGTTAAGAAGCTTTTAATGAATTTTGGAATTAGGAATTTCATGCACTAAACATACATATCAAATTAACCAGGCGCTCCCATACAACTTCGACCAAATGTAACATTAAAAATCAGTGAAGCGTAAAAATCTAAACTAATTAATATTGACCAATTCGGTAACCTCAAAGTTCTTGTTTTAAATGAGTTCTTGAAAAAGCAATTTTACTCCCATATAAGATATGAGTGTATGAACGTCAATTAATGCTATAGTAACAGAAATATAACTGCACAGTACAGTATAAAAAAGTGCAAAGTGAGTGTACTAAAGCTGATTAAACGTATCAGCGTTATGTACCACAGTATGTCCTGAAGTATCAGCTTATTACGCGGTTGGAATTGGATTTTGCCACGTTGCGAAAATCAGAGTTCAACTTCAGCTGATGAAGATATAATCCTTGCGTCACTGGTGCAAATTCAAGTCGATTCAGTTCGTTATGTCAACGAAAGATTATCAAACTCAGTCCTACATATTAAGGTACAGAGCTGTATTCTAAATTGTACTCAAATATTGACTTAAAATAGCTGTAATTAAAATATTGACTTATCTTTTAAATCGTCGTTATTGATTTTTCTTTTTTTCAACCTTGTCTAGTTTTAAACCTTCAGTTTACAAGCTGTTCGGATCTTGGTTGGTCTGAATTTACGAATTTTATTACATTTGGTCTCACATTATTTTTCATAATATTTCCATCCCCACCCCCTAAAGTATATCAAAAGGTATGATTAAAACAGAAAAACAACAATGAGGAGAGAAATTGTGGAAACTGTGTGTCGATGAAACTGTGTCGACACCTATTGCACAATTCTTATCGCATTACAATTCTTTATTGTAGCTCAAGCGTCAAAAACTGAGCCGATTTTTAAAAAAATAGTGTTAAAAAAAATCATACGTAAAAAAATTATACTAATAATTGAACGTATTTAGATTATATCTTTTATTATACGAATTAAATCATGCGTATTTTGAAAATGGTTCAAGTTAAACAAAACTGATTTTAAGATTTTTTTTGGTTTTCTAGCAAATTGTACCCGAGAAATTTGTTTGCCTACATTAAAATTAACTGCTTTAAAAAAAACTAAATAAAGTTTAGAATGCTAATTTTAAAACAAAAATATCTTAGTATGCGAGTTACCTAATATTATAAATTTCCTATGAGTGCCATTACTCTTAAGAAACATGTTCCACTCAAAACAAATCAATATACTATACCTTTTTTTTCATAGATCGGTTAGGGTGCGAAACAAGGGGACATTGGCGATTTCGTGGATGGGTACTTCTCTGCTGAATGTACATGACTTGGCGCATTTCTTTTTATCTTTGGTGATTTAAATTTATTTACCTGTATGGCGAACTAAAAGTCTCACATTTGTCGACGTTCAACAACTTCAGTAGTCTCTTGCTATACGCTTGTAGAAATCGCCAATCGATTTAAGTAATTTTTCTCTTGTCGCCAACGCAGAAAGTAAACAAGTCGCCAAACCAAGTGACGTACCTTTAACGAAAAAGCACCAATGGATATTCTGCAATTGGAAATTATTTTTTTCCAAATTGGCGTCGTTCTATACTATGAGGCAACTCGCAGACACTCAGAGCAATCCCAACATTTTGAGCCATGTTTGCTCAAAATTTTATGTTTCACAATATCAAACTTTCTCAATTCAACATTTATTTAAATAGTACACATCAATAAACAAGATTAAGAAATTATCAAACTGCAATACAATCTGCTTTAAAACAGTAAATAATTAAAAACCCTCAAAATGTACGCACGTCAAATAAGTGAAACAAGTCGTTAAATATTATTAATAGTTTCTTAAAATGAAAAGTAATTCGATAAGTAAATATAGACTTTTTTAATTTCGATACTAGTATTAGTACACCATACGCTTTAAAAAACCTCGGTCAAATGGATTTTGTTGTTTTTTTAGATGTTTATAAAGAAGATAAAGCAAAGATTGTTCAACAAGAAAAAGAACGAACATAATGCTGACGGGGATTCTACACCCAAAGTAAGCAAAGCCCACTTTCATAATTTACAAATTCAAAATCTTAATTCGAAAAACAAATTTTTAATCTCTATTAGCTCATCTTAGAACTTGTCTTTAAACTTTACTCTGCATTTCTAATACGGAACGTTTAGCCAAAATGGGCACATTCACTTAAAGTAGCTTCAACCATGTGGATCAACTTTGTACCACTCTTTATTTTTTGTAGAATAGTCTAACCAGTGAAACTACACACAACAGGGAGGATCAGTTTGGAACTTTTTTAATATATTTTTGTTTTTAACTGAACAACCATAACACTTTTCGTGCTGTCACTTTCCAGTGACGAATAACGTAATCATACATTTTCATATTGTGATTCACTGGAACGGGTAGTGTGAACGTGCTTTTTTACATTTTGACTAGGGGAAGGCAAATACAACGTTTTCTATCAAATATATAAAGTTATTTAAAGGCAAATATAAAGTGGCTCTCTGAGAAGTTTATTGAAAATGAAAATTTTACCAATAGGGTTTTCTGGGGGGATGGGTGAAATTAATAGACATTTTTAATGTGATATCTTTGGCTGGGTTACATATATGTCGTTCTTTCATTGTAAATTTCTGGGTTTTATTTAAAGCATTTTCTTGCATTGTGACTGCCCGGACGATGGCTCACGATTTAGATTTACATTTTTGTAAGATATTTTAGTATGCTGCGTCATTTTTTCGTTTCTTGCTCATTGAATTTTTTGTAAGTTTAGTTATAGCAACCTATTCTGTATAATACGAACTAATAAATGGCTTTCCTTATTACTATACATAGTTTTGTTATTTAATAATATTACTATGCTTTAAAACCTCACAGATGCGTGTTGATTTAAATCTCCTGAGATCAATTTTCCTCCCTTCTAGGATGTTCAGAAACATGTTGAGGCTTAGAATCAATTGAGAACTCAATCTAATTTTAATAGTCATAATCAGGGATGCTTTAAAAACAGACTATATTTGCCTATTGCTAGATATATTGGGTAAACTTCTTGTCGTGAAACAAAAATTCAAATAGTTAAGAACTCTTCCGACGAAACTCACCACGCAATCATAAATTTTACACCAGTTTACGATATATCGACAAGCTTCTGGTCAACAATTTGAACATACATTGCCAAATTTGATGACGAAAGTAATAATTCGGATCTGGAAATCGATTTACATTATTGGCTATATTAAGCGATTTACCGATTGAATCAACGTTATAATTGTCGATATTTAGGAAATAATTCTCTTACAACATTTTTGCAGCCGATCGAGACTAAGGGAGCAATTAAAAGGATTTTTTCTTTGTTTGATAACTCTAAGGCTATATTAATATACATATTTAATTTTTTCGCATTTTTTAAATTTCAGACGTCAAAAGAATACATCGCCTTTCTTTACATTTAAGCGCAGAGTGTCTTAAACGTTTTACAATTGCTGAGAAATACTTTTAACTTGCGTACTTGAAAACACGTGCCCATTTTTTGAGTTCTTAAAAAGTATCAATTGTTTAAAAGGTATATAAAGAAGCAGTGTACTATTCGCGTTATATTTTCCTACTAAACTGAAAGCAAATGCAATTTCTATTCAATGTTTTTTTTCCCGGATATTCCTGTATAAAATTTAACTTCTGAAATATACTCTAAACATAAAAATATCCACTCACATAGAAATAGCATTCTAGTATTGCAGTGAAAACAAGTCATTTGATGAAGATTTTTTGATTTTTGTAGGAAAAATCGTAGAAGGAAATATATGAAACTATAAGAAATTATGATTAGAATTTGTTTTTAATTAGGAAGTTCATAAATGCTTATTGTTTTTCTGTTTCTCTTTTAGGTAAACTGCTGCGCATCTTTACTTAGAAGATTGTTTCGAGCAAAAGAGAACAAAGTGATACGGACATATGATTCCGAAATTAGTTTATGTGGATTGAAGTTCGTATACAGAAAACGACTTTCTAAAACGCAGGAGCGTAAACTATTTCCTGAAGCATACAGATTTGTCATTAACAATGAATCTGGTGAGAATTAATTTCTTGAAATGTTTTAACTATAATTCAAACTGAAATCAGTATTAAATAAAATCGCATTATTTGCCTACTGCCAGTATTACTGCTGTTAAAAGAAATTGCTGTAACGTTAACTGCAAAAGCTACCACATTAGTGCTGTCAAAAGTTGCCCCAATAGGCGCGCTACAAAGTGTTCTAAGATAAAGAGGCATGTGTCTGTAGTTAAGAAATGTTCTCAAATGCGTTCCCAAAAGGGTTAAAAGATGTGTGTTAAACTAAAAAGGGGTCCTGAAAAAAGTCTTAAAGTTTCTTACGAGTGTTTGGAAATTATTCTAAAGAGTGTGAAACAAAGTGTTCTAAAAAAGTGAAAAGAAGTGTCTGGTTTTCAAATGTGTTAAAAAATTGTCGAGAGAGCTGCAGAGTCCTTTGGAATAGAAATATACTTTAGAAAAGATTCAAACAGCCGCAAGGAATAGTTAGTTGGGATAAGTTTGAAAAATCGAGTAGCTACCTTCTTGTGGTGAGTTCTGAGTCTTCCCCGGATATATGAGTGAGCGAAGTGGTGCAAAAAATTTGAATTTGCTCTAATTATCTACAGGGTTACTATAAATGATTTATTAATTTTCGAAGTGCTATACATAAAAAATTATTCCACGGACAATCTTGAAAAATGTATAAAAATAACCAAACTTACTAATATTTTTATCGGTATTAACCAGGTGGAAAACGAGTGCAGTATTTTGAAAACGGAGGAAAAACAAGAAAATGGTTTTTTAGAGGGGGAGGGAGTTGTGTTAACATCGCGTTTAGCGTGCCCCTGGTATAGTCACCACTGCCGCGTGGTTTTATCTGAGTTCAACAAACACTTTTGGTAATGAGTTCAAGAAGATGGTCATTAATGTGTCCCCAAAGCAATGCAAGAACAGATGAATATCAGGCATATTGAAACACACACATTAGTTACCATATGGTTAGCACAATTCCAAATCTTAAAAGGATTGTAGTTATTTTCATATGTACCTCCGTGTTACCTTTTGTACTTAGCACTATTTTTGTAACCCAAACTGATCAAAGAAATCTTTCTAGTTACCCAATATGTGAACCATTTTACAAAAATTATTTCTAATTCAAGAACGTAACCGTCACTAAAGCAAAATTGCGCACTTTTATGCAGTTATCTGGTTTTGTGTCATACCGATATACCGTTTTCTATAGAAATAATTTACTATTTTAGTGATGCTGAGGTCGGAAAAAGACACTGATCGACAACATACTTAGTTTGCTGAAATCTTTAAGGAAAAATTGTACAAAAATCATCCAAACGAAGGAATCAGTAAATCTAGACCTATTAATCCATGGATCAGGAACTGTTTCTTCCAGGGTCCACCTAGCAAACGATTTGTAAAGTTTTGTTTAGAGACAAACTTTAAGCCGTGTCTGTACTATCCTAGTGAAGTTTCGCGTACACTGGAGAAACGCTGCTTGTGGATTAATGAGAAAATTTGAAGCAATCGGAGGGTTACAAGTTTTAAGACCTTATATTTTGATAACGGAAACAATATGGCAAATAATATATTGTTACAAATTCTGTAAATAGTAATTATTGTAGGAACGTAACCTGTAAATAGTTTCCCGTAATGAATATACAACCCCTTTTTCATTCGGCTAAATTATACGACCCCTATTTTCTTTCTTTTCAAATTGTAACGGATTCGGTGCGACTTCCACTTTCTTGAAATGAAAACACAGTTCTTGATAAAAACACAGGAAATTTATTTACACTATGTACAGGAAAGATCTTCAACAACTGCTAAATTATTCACCACCACTAAAGCTCTGCAGATTTCCTTTCTTCGCGTAGCTTGGCGAGCCGGACAACTCCTTCGCATGTGTCCTTCACTACCGCATTTCCAGCACTTCTGCTCTTGTTTCTTTTGGGCTGTTAAGCTGCTCAAATGTCTTGTCAAGTCACCGAGTTGTCTCTCAAGTTCAGCGAGGTGGGACGACCTGGAATCAGACTCATCAGCTTCCTGGGTCCGGATTAGATGGCGATCCACACGGGTTGCTTCTTGGGCGGCCTCGTATCTCATCGCATACACAACAGCAGAATTAAGGTCTTTGACATCCGCCATCCGTAGAGCTTTCTGGATTTCCGGATCTCGAACCACGCTGCCCTCACATCTGCGTTGGAGCTTCGCTTCGGTGAGAAGTGCCAGAAAGATTTCAGCCGACTCCAGTTGAAGTCCCGTTTCCAGAAAACTGGGGAAACCCTGCAAGAGCTTGCTGCGGACATCGAGAGACTGTCTCATCTTGCTTTTTACGACTGCCTTGCGGATGTTCGAGACAACCTGGCACTCAACTACTACATCGACGGGGTTCGAGATCCGGACATCCAGAAAGCTCTACGGATGGCGGATGTCAAAGACCTTAATTCTGCTGTTGTGTATGCGATGAGATACGAGGCCGCCCAAGAAGCAACCCGTGTGGATCGCCATCTAATCCGGACCCAGGAAGCTGATGAGTCTGATTCCAGGTCGTCCCACCTCGCTGAACTTGAGAGACAACTCGGTGACTTGACAAGACATTTGAGCAGCATAACAGCCCAAAAGAAACAAGAGCAGAAGTGCTGGAAATGCGGTAGTGAAGGACACATGCGAAGGAGTTGTCCGGCTCGCCAAGCTACGCGAAGAAAGGAAATCTGCAGAGCTTTAGTGGTGGTGAATAATTTACACTATGTACAGGAAAGATCTTCAACAACTACTTGGCGCAATCCGGATCTCGAACCCCGTCGATGTAGCAGTTGAGTGCCAGGTTGTCTCGAACATCCGCAGGGCAGTCGTAAAGCACGAGACTCTTAATCTCGGGGTCGTGGGTTCGAGCCCCACGTTGGGCGCCAAATTGTAACGGTTTCGATTCAGATTTGGCGCCCAACGTGGGGCTTCTTCTGGACTTTCTTGGAGTAAGTGTGACTTTGGACATTTTTTTCATAAAGACTTTTTTTGAATTTGGACTTTAATTTTATGGTAATTACTCGCGCAATGGATGAACAATTAAAACAACTTCTTGATGCAATCAACTCTGTTAAAAATGAATTGGCGGCTAATCAAGACCAATTAAAAAGTGATTTGACTGAAAGTTTTACTGCAAATCAAGAACAATTAAAAAATGATATGGCGGCTAATCAAGAACAATTAAAAAGTGATCTGACTGCAAGTATGTTGGGAAATCAAGACCAGTTAAAAAGCGATTTAACGGTGCTGAAAAAGGACTTAACGTCTAACCAAGAAGAAATTAAAAACGACCTCATTTCGGTAAAGACTGTGATGGAAAATAAATTTAATGACATAGAGCATCGAGTTGATGCTATTGAAGAAAAATTTGATACCGTTGAAAGCCGATTCAATGCTGTAGAAAATAAATTTGAAGAAGAAGATAGAAGATTTCATCTATTTAAAGAAGAGATCTTTAAGGACGTGGAAAGGAGATTGGTGACCGCGGAAAGCAGCTCTGTACAGTTTGGCGCTCCCACATCGGTTGCTCGACCGTCCATTAAACTTGCCACATTTGATGGGAAAACTTCGTGGCAGGTTTACAAAACTCAATTCATGATAGTGGCGGAAGCGAACGGATGGGACTCTGCTACCAAGGCCTGCCATCTTGCAGCATCCCTGAGAGGTGAAGCAGCGGACATTCTCCAGACCCTTCCGGACGGCCAGCGCCTGGATTTCCGGATCTCGAACCACGCCGCCCTCACATCTGCGTTGGAGCTTCGCTTCGGTGAGAAGTGCCAGAAAGATTTCAGCCGACTCCAGTTGAAGTCCCGTTTCCAGAAAACTGGGGAAACCCTGCAAGAGCTTGCTGCGGACATCGAGAGACTGTCTCATCTTGCTTTTTACGACTGCCCTGCGGATGTTCGAGACAACCTGGCACTCAACTACTACATCGACGGGGTTCGAGATCCGGATAGCGCCAAGCAGTTGTTGAAGATCTTTCCTGTACATAGTGTAAATTATTCACCACCACTAAAGCTCTGCAGATTTCCTTTCTTCGCGTAGCTTGGCGAGCCGGACAACTCCTTCGCATGTGTCCTTCACTACCGCATTTTCAGCACTTCTGCTCTTGTTTCTTTTGGGCTGTTATGCTGCTCAAATGTCTTGTCAAGTCACCGAGTTGTCTCTCAAGTTCAGCGAGGTGGGACGACCTGGAATCAGACTCATCAGCTTCCTGGGTCCGGATTAGATGGCGATCCACACGGGTTGCTTCTTGGGCGGCCTCGTATCTCATCGCATACACAACAGCAGAATTAAGGTCTTTGACATCCGCCATCCGTAGAGCTTTCTGGATTTCCGGATCTCGAACCACGCCGCCCTCACATCTGCATTGGAGCTTCGCTTCGGTGAGAAGTGCCAGAAAGATTTCAGCCGACTCCAGTTGAAGTCCCGTTTCCAGAAAACTGGGGAAACCCTGCAAGAGCTTGCTGCGGACATCGAGAGACTGTCTCATCTTGCTTTTTACGACTGCCCTGCGGATGTTCGAGACAACCTGGCACTCAACTACTACATCGACGGGGTTCGAGATCCGGACATCCAGAAAGCTCTACGGATGGCGGATGTCAAAGACCTTAATTCTGCTGTTGTGTATGCGATGAGATACGAGGCCGCCCAAGAAGCAACCCGTGTGGATCGCCATCTAATCCGGACCCAGGAAGCTGATGAGTCTGATTCCAGGTCGTCCCACCTCGCTGAACTTGAGAGACAACTCGGTGACTTGACAAGACATTTGAGCAGCATAACAGCCCAAAAGAAACAAGAGCAGAAGTGCTGGAAATGCGGTAGTGAAGGACACATGCGAAGGAGTTGTCCGGCTCGCCAAGCTACGCGAAGAAAGGAAATCTGCAGAGCTTTAGTGGTGGTGAATAATTTACACTATGTACAGGAAAGATCTTCAACAACTGCTTGGCGCTATCCGGATCTCGAACCCCGTCGATGTAGTAGTTGAGTGCCAGGTTGTCTCGAACATCCGCAGGGCAGTCGTAAAAAGCAAGATGAGACAGTCTCTCGATGTCCGCAGCAAGCTCTTGCAGGGTTTCCCCAGTTTTCTGGAAACGGGACTTCAACTGGAGTCGGCTGAAATCTTTCTTGGTGATTTCATTCAGCCGTCGGCTAGCTCAGTCTGTAGAGCACGAGACTCTTAATCTCGGGGTCGTGGGTTCGAGCCCCACGTTGGGCGCCAAATTGTAACGGTTTCGATTCAGATTTCGAACTGTGAGTGTGTATTAGCTCTGTTTATAGCGAGGCATTTCGCTGTGTTGTTTTCGTATTTGGAAGTAAATACGTGTGTAAACGTTGAGTTTACGGTGTTGTGTGATAATTGCTTAATTGCTGATGAATAATTTAGCAGTTGTTGAAGATCTTTCCTGTACATAGTGTAAATAAATTTCCTGTGTTTTTATCAAGAACTGTGTTTTCATTTCAAGAAAGTGGAAGTCGCACCGAATCCGTTACAATATGCATCAAAAACTATGTTTTACTGCTCTGTTACTGCAGTCGATTTTTTCCATTATTACATCGTCGCATTACTTCCTCGTAAGTGTACTCTTAAATAAAATATCACTTTTCCTTTAATGTGAGAAAAATGAACGAAACAAAGGGATGAAATTTTCTTTGATTATCTCAACCACCTCCTGCGTTAAAAAATACGTTATTTACTTAACTCACTTACAAAGAAATACTGAGAAGATAATTTCTTTCTTTGTCCATTTATTTTAGATGACGATGATATTGAATTAAATACAGTTGAAGTTGAGACTATTGCTGAACAAAGTTCTAATGAAATTGAACCAATTGTTGGATCAGATACCAATGAAATTGAACCAATTGCTGGACTAAATATCAATGACTTTTTGGAGATTGCAGCAATAAAAACCAATGAAGTCAATATGATTACTGAAACAAATGAAATTGAACCAATTGCTAGATCAAATACAAGTGAAATTGCAGCAATTATTGAATTATATATCAATGAAAACAAGAAGTTAGCAAAGATAAATGCCATTGAAGTCATGATTGTTGAAATAAATACCAATGACGTCAAGAAGAGTTCTGAAACTGATGCAAATGAGCTCCAGGCAACAGCTAAGTGCCAAACTGAAAACAATTTGGATGAAAATATGAAAACTGATGAATTTCGTCTACCTATAATTGGACATCAATTTTCTGGAGATGTGGTAATTAGTTCTGCAATGGACAATGCTCTTAATACTACATCCCCTACTGATTCGCCTAAAACAATTTATGCATTAAACATCAATGAAATTGAAACAATTGCTGGATTGAATGCCAATGAAATGGAGAAGATTGCAGAAAAAATTACTAATGGAGTTGAGGCAACTGTTGAAGTCAATACTAATGACACTAATGACGTCAAGAAGACTGTTGAACTCAATATCAATGAAGTAAAAAAATAAATTTACGTGCAAGATTAAAAGTCTTGACGGGGGACTAGGGCTCCTGGCGATACCCCCTTAACAAAAACGCATCGGGACTCTTACCTCATGGGTGATGTGGAAACAGAGTCAACATTTCTGAGACAAAGCCCTGAAACTCAGCTTGTTATAATGTACCACCTATTGATTTAGAGATTGTATACATAAAGAAGCCCTTTCGAAATATTTCAACAAATGAAAAAAGGGAGAAAACTCGTCCCTACTTGTATTGATAAAGCAACCCGTATTTATGAGTGTCGGTTGACTAATGCTTTTAGAACTACAAAATTGTGTCACTATCATCGTATATATAATAGCCGATGATCGAGTAACGCGAGAGTTTCACGAATGAAACTCGAACCACGGCATAATAATTTGATAATATATTTTAGTAATGTTTAGCATGCTTTATTGTGACAAGGCTGAACTCGATCCGGTTATTTAACAGTCTTTGTGGTAAGACTGTCATTTCAGAAGAATGAAGTAAAGAAAAAAAGGTCAACAATGAAAGCTACCTACTGGAATTTAGGTTGAATCTACTGGAGTTAGGGTTACAATTTCAACTATCAAAATATCATCAAACAGGCAATAGCTTCGTTCAAATGTAGAAGCAATTTTCATCCGTCATACTTTGACGGGCTATTTTCTAATTTTATAATAAGTTTTAAATAAATGATATTTTTGACGCTTTATAATTTCAGTTTCTCTTAACTTCATTTCGCTATTTAAAGTTGAACTGATAATATTCCTCCTCCCTTTTGCAGTAATTGCTCTGTTCCCTTTAAACCGTATTCACTCTTTGAGCAACCGTAAATGAAAATAAAGTGGTGTACCTTTTATACGTTTCTGTTTTATTATAAAGAGCCTCGCTAGAATTAGAATCAATTACATATAGAAGCATACTTAGTATGCTTTTTTTTTCATTAATTCATTTTCTTCATACAATCTCTTAACCCGTTCGCACCCAGCGTCACGCGGACGCTACGCAACAATTCCTCTCTTATCAGCCCAGCGGCACGTAACCGCTACGCGCTCTGATCGACGCTGACGTCCCAGCGTCACATATACGCTTTCTCGAAACGGAACGAATTAAATGAATATTTAAACGATAATAGATGGCGCTAAATGGCTATAACTTTGATCTTATTCGAGTCACATGGTATTTGACCTTCATGTACAGGCTTTAGCTTTTTATTTGGGCCTCTCAATGGGATAGATTTTTTTTTTTAATGTAAACATCAGTGAATCACTGCTCTGCGCATATGATTTATGAGGTCTCAATTGCTCTTGTTTATATCTTTGCTTCTCTTTTTTCGTGACGAGTTATTGAAAGAGATATACATCTAGCTGAATAAATTATGGGGGAGGGGAGGAAGGTTAAAATATTTTTGCTTATGTGTTCCAGACTTTTGGGATTCCCCGTTCGATGAGAGTACATTAATGATTTCAAGCGGCACTGAAGTTTATGATTATTTTTGAATCCTTTCTGATATTGTTCTTCTTTATTTATTCTTTTTCATTTGGAGACTGGAACATTGCAATAAAAATGGTTAGCGAAGTGAGTGAAAGGGAATGTTTTCGAGAGAATTATGAAGCAATTTTGAGACTTGTTGCGTGGGAATTGAACTAGTTTAAATTCGTTGACCTAAGTTGTTTTAATTAAATTTACATAAGGAACATATTTTTTTGCTACATTTCTTTTTCTTTGATTGCACACTCACGATGTCTAACTCTAACTTTGTTTTTGTGCACATATTATTTAACTTTGTGCACATAGTTAAAGTTTTAGTATTCTCCTTATTTCACTCCCTTCTAATAATGTAACCGTCTTTATATTAATAATTAGTAATCAGTAGTACATTGTTACAGCAAATTTAAAATTTCAAGTCATTATTTTGAGATGCTGATTTTATATGAATATTTTTGTTCAGTTAGGCTTAACTGCTGTAAATGCTCGGGCCGATGGCGACGCCATTTCGAAACGTTCGGTCCCGTAGCTGCGCTTCGTTTTCCATGCGCTGGTCCTCAAGGGGTTAATAAACGCATAAACGGTGCTTCAATGTATGAACAAAGTGTCGTGCATATTTTATTTTCAAAGAGTTAGTTTTCCTTACACCTGATTCACATTGCCATAATTATCTGTAGTGATGCGTTCAATAAATAATTCTTTTAAAATTAATTTACTACTAAATTTTCGTGAACCTTAGAAAAGTAGTATTTCTGTAATACATCATGTTTGACTGCTGAATTCTGTTTACGTTTTGAAAACATATTTAATGACTCGAGAAATACTTAATATATTTAGAAAAACTTTGATGCAGATTTGATAGACATAATTTATAATTCTAGATTGGGGGATGGACATAAATTATGTTACACTTTTTTTTTACTAGATTACACGTCCTTCGTTCATCCGTGGTCTCAAGAAGTCCCATTTCACATTACCCCCCTCTTTTCCTCTAGTCATAAGTCATGCGGTTTATTAAAGTCGAAAATTATGATAATAACAATAATTGAATATATTATAGAAAAAAAATTAAAAATTCTTCGAATGTCCATTTAAAGAAATAATTTTCATCATCGAAAAAAAATTAATTCTAGTAATATCGTCTGCGTACTTCTTTATATTAAAACATAAAGTACTCCAACTTTTGCTTTATTTACTTACGAAAAGTTATTAATTTAAAATCTAGCGATTGAATTTACTAATTAACTACTAAATTACCTATACTAATAAATTTTGAGTGAAAATAAAAGCAAATTCTACCAACAATAATACTTTCACAATAAAACCAGGGCTGAGAAATCGGGTTTAACCTAATTCTGAGGTAAAACAATCGGAGTCAGGTTTTAAATTCAAAGACTCGGAGTCGGAGTCTGTCATTGTCCATGGTCCGCAACTCTGAGAATGTTTGTGAGGTCGGAATCGCACCGATTTTGAAATAAAGGAATCGGAGTTGAAGATTTTAAAATTCTAATCGTCGCAGTCAGTCATTTTCGCTAAGATTCGAAGTCTTTTGCAAAATCTGCGCAGTTGGAGTCCGAATAACTTTGAGGTACCAATCGAGAGCCATAAAATCCTAGAAGTCCGAGTTGAGTCTACGGAATATTGTAGTTTTATTGGACTTTTTTTTTCTAAAAACCAAAAATTGAGAATGTATTGAGAATCTACACATTATGTTCAATTTTCGATTCAAAAAAGTAAATTTTTGCATTGTCGTTCGTGCAAAAAAACTCTGAATCGTTCAACAAATATCCGAAAAATAGTTCTAGTATACGAATTCCCCTTCAAGAGCTATTCCAACAAAGTTTGTTTGAAGCTACTTCGCCTTTCAGTTTGGGATCAATATCGAATTTAAGTTCCCTCGTAAGCAATATTGTTTGTTAATGGCTTAAAAAAAAAAAAAAAAACATGGATCAAAACTGAACGCAAAATCGTCCAAATCAAAAAGGTATTTTCTATACTTATTCTTGACCAAGAGCTTTTTACAACAGAGTTTGTCCAAAACGAATTCACCTTTATAAGCACAGGATTTAAATTTTTATTAAATTTCTAAATAGGCGTTAACATTAAGTTGTTCAAAGTTGAACAAAAAAAAAAACCTCCAATAAAGAAGTGAAATACGGGAAAGAGGGACCCTCGCCGAGATCTTTCAAACAAGAAAAAAAAATCGGACTGTTCACTCAAAGGTTATTAGGAGGGGAGGAGACAGCCAGACGACCGACCGTCAGATTGACAGACCGACCGAAAAACACATTTTCTACATTGAAGCAATTTTGAAAAAAACAAATAATAATAAGATTAAGAGGGGGGCTATTTAAAATCTAATTATACTCATAATTTTTAATATGTAAGCATTAATACAAATAACTATTTCTTGAATCATCACTCACACTGCTATAAGTTACAGCATTTATTTTCTTCTATATCACTTCCATAAACTTCAGTGTAGGAAATAACTTGCAGCGAAGGAGGAAGAAACACAATTTCCAGAAAGGGAAATAAAGCGACGTAAGAAACTTAAAATAGTAATTCAAAATTGCTTTAAACTAGTTAATGATGTTTTGAGAAATTATTTGTAGTTATGTTTCGCGTTTCGGTATTTAGGAAACAATTACATTCATAATATCCCATTTGCTTCAGTTCAGCAGAAATAGTTTATTTCGTCAAATTGCAATTATAACAAAGTTCTGAGCACAGTTAATCACATATTGCGGGAGTCTGAAACAAGTTTTAAACGCATCGCTTTGATTTGCGTAGAATTAAGTAGTTACAAAAAGTGTTTTGCATTTCAAAACATTAAAGATTTCATTTCGAAATGTATAAATATATATCACTAATTCTCAAACATGACGGCGAAGTAGCTAATTTTACACAAACATGTTTTTGAAGAAATGCAAAGCAATAGTTTTTAACTATTGTATAAATAATATGCATTGCAAACTTCATATAATGTAACAATGAAAGATAAAGAACTCTCAACTACTTCAAATCAGCATTTACGAATAGCTTCCAAATAGTAGTTGTACAGTGCCAAGAAAAGTCTTTACATTTGGTTGGCAATTAAAAATGTTACATGCAAACTTCTTGTCATGATTTTACTAAGCATGCTCCCTAGTGATTTGGCCGAATATCTGGTTAGATTGTGGCCGTAAGTTTGGCGATAAATGTTGAATGTAATTTAATGACTTTTTTGTTTGTTTGGAGAACCATTTTTAATTGCACAAATAAAAAATCCTTCTATTCTGCTTTTGATTTTATGATTTGTCTTATGTGTGTATCTATTATAAAACTATTTCAATGGTGTAGTTATTGAGTAGTACTTAATAACATTAACTACTACTGGGCTTATATTTTCTTCTTTTTTGTTTCCTTGGTTTCTACGCAGTCGGGTTTCTTGTTTTTATTCAATACTTATTTTTTATATTACCCTTTTCAGTTAATTTTCATTGACTCAGTTATTATAGTCATAAAATATCAAATTTCGCAATCTTGTCGTTTTATTGAGAAAGCTTATATCGTGAGTATTATTGAGTAACTTGCAGTGGTCTAAACAACTGATTATTAGTCTCTCTAGGGACCGTACTTGGCACGGAAAAGTCTCCCCCCCCCACCTCCCGTCAGTCAAATCTTTCTCCCAAAACTAAAAAAGCCCGTCAAGAGAGTACACGTCGCGAAACTTAGTCCCTTAAATCACGACAAAAACAAATGCAACATGTTAGAGATGAAAATCGAATTAGTAGACTTAGTAAACAAAAAATTCCAGGGAGTGAAAACGCTACCTGCATTTGTCGCACGCTGTGCAGCTTGCAGGTAGCCTGCGACACGATCCTGAAATGACAATATGGCGACTGGTTGTTGATATGGTGAATTTTGTTTTCTGTCACGTGTTTAGTGACACTCCCAAGGTTAAAACAAATCGATTGGCGTAAGAATTATCAAAATTAGCCAAGGCGTTTAGCCTATATAACGCCACATAGGAACAAACATACATACATAGACTCATAAACACATTACCCTCTTTTGCGTCGTGCACGCGCAGTCGGGTAAAAGAGAACATCCGCTTCACTCGCAAAAGGGCTAGATTGTGGTAGCGTGGCCGCTTGGCATGTTAAGTGATGAACAAATACAGTTGGATGATTATTATAAGTTTTAAAGGAACTGGAATTATAATTCAGTGTTTTGGCGAATCGTTCTAATTTCAAAGAAGCTTTAGATTTTGGTTTCATCCAAAAGAAATATACGACATTTTCTTTCTTTTTTTTCTGATGACGATTTTTTAATAACCTACGGGATGTTTTTTTCTTTTTTCGAGAGACAGATGGTAAAGCTTGACCAAGAAGAGAAGGCGCGTGGACTGGAAGCGGAAATGGGACACTTCATTTTAAAATAGGTAGTATGAGTGAAAGCGCACAAGCGGAGTAGGGGTTACTTGGTGAAGATGCGTTGATATTTCACAGTTGCGAATTCACACATTTGGAGAATTGGGGAAAGGGGGATTTTTAAAATGTTTAATTTATTTATTTAAATTTATTTGTTGATTTATTTTTAATGTAAACTATTTCATTTGCTATTTTATTTTAATTTATTTAATTTTAACTTAATTTTATTTATTTAATTATTTAATTATTTTGTGTGTTTGTGTGTGTGTTATTGGTGTAGCACGGAACGTTTCTAACAAAACAATAATAAAAATAATAATTTAAAATAAATAAATAAATAAGTAGGGCAAAGGGGATAAGAAAAATTAGAGGGGGGGGTCATATGGTATAGCAAAAGTTTTTAATACTCATACAGAATTCCTGGTAAAAATAGGATTGAAAATGCGTATAGTAGCACTGAAATAAGTTTTAGAAGGCTGTAAACCTGTGAGTTCTCTTTCGCGCGTGTGCACTTGCTCTCAATTTGATATAAATAAATTTCAAACACTTGAAAGCCCCCATTGGTATGACCAAACAACAGGTTGCAGTGTGTGCAAGTGGGAGAAAAGAATGGAGGTGCAATATTTCAATGCAAGTTTTAGTGGGGTTTCCAATATTTTCTGTGTCTAGAGCCCCGTGAAGTATTATTAATAATTTATATTATCTTCCTCGACCATATTTTTTCTTAAGTCCTTTCAACGAAGTATGATTAGATTGTGCTTTACCCAAAATGCTTAAAAAGTGATCAATTTCCTTAAACAAAAGAATCTCCTTAATGCCATCATAGTAAGTTTGAAAAATATTTTCTGAGTAGTTTATGATTGGCAGAAGGTGGAATCTTCAAAAAACAAAGAGCCCGAAGAAGTTTCTATTCCATTCTCGAATTCTGCAACAAACCTTTTCCAGATTATGTAATGTTAGGCTTCATTTTTAGTGCAAACAGTGAAACATGGTCCCATTTTATTCTAGTTAAATTGTTGTGAATGCCCCCAAATACCGCTTTAAATCAGGTGCTTTTTAGAAGCTTAGTCCCCGTTCCCCTCATGTTATTTTTTTTAAATTAATTTCATTTATAATTAACCCCTCCACCCCCCCCTCCAATCTAGCGCTCAGTAAAGTGTATTGAGGAAAAATAAATAGCATTTTCAACGATTTTACAACCACCATAGATAATCCATACTGCTGGTTTTGAAGTTATTAAAGAAAATACAGAAATTTGTTTTCATAACGTTGTTTCCAAAAGTTTTAAAATATAATTTAGCTTTTGCGGAAACAAGAAATAAAAGAGATGTATTTATTTTCTTTTTTTTTTTTTTTTTTTGAGCAATCACGGTTGCTTATTGTTCTCATTTGACTGTTTTGATGTCCTATCTTTTTATTTTCCCACCGCCACCCTCCGCACCATCACCGTCGACCGGGTCCTCACGATGCTGCTCCTATAGCGAAAGTCGTCTCCAGGTTGCATCCATATCCTACACACACGCGCATACATACACAACTACACACACACGCACGCACTCACACACACACACACACACACACACACACACAAATACACACACATACACACAACTACCCACACATTCATGCCTGCACACAGACACAAACACATATGCCTACACCCCCCCCCACACATACATTCATACACACAACTACCCACACACTTATGCCAGCACACAGACACAAACACACATGCCTACACACCCATACACATGCCCTATACACACAAACACACAACCCCCCCCCACACACAAACACACACGCCTATATACACACACTCCTGATTGCGAAAAACATAATTTGAATGCAAGATGTCAAAATTCAAATTATTTTTTTTTTGAGCAATTACGATTGCTTATTGTTCTCACTTGACCGTTCTTGACGTTCTGGTTCTTTTTTCAGCTTGGATCAGCGGCTCTGCAGCACCACCGCCCACCGGCCTCTGCGGCTGTCCCCCGCTCGTGAGCTGGCCGCTTTTCCTGGTCGGAGGCGTCTGTGTTCGGTACACACACGCCTACTTGCATACACACAGGTCTATGCACACACAAGCCTACACATGCACACGTGCCTACGCACACACAACTATACACACGTAACCACCCAGGAGGAGGGGCAAGCTTGGGGGACAGGAGCCGTTTCTAGAAACAATAACTTCAATGAATAGGGTCCTGTCGCAACTCGTGATTGCGAAATACATAATTTGAATTCAAAATGTCAGAATTCAAATTTTTTTTTATTTTTTTTTTAACGTTTTGATACTGTTTTCAGGTCCGTCATTTGGAAGATCAGGGGGTCATTTCAACCCCTTCCCTGGAATATAATCATGCATTATGTTGCTTTTTTACCTATAAAAATTGAGTATATACCCTTTGCCTCCCCCTCCCCCCAACACTTCGAAATGACGAGGCTGACTGCGTTGTCACTACCTAAGCCCCAAACTTAAACCAAGCTTTTTAAACTGAAGTGAAACTTTCTTAAAATAAGAACTGTAAAGTAATGTAGTCAGGGGCATGCACCGCCACCGGAGAGGGGGGGACACCTGTTGGTCCGGGATCGAGCCTGAAGGAGCCCGAGATTTCTAAAATAAGGGGTGAAATTTTGTGGGGACGTACGGGTAAACAATTTAGAGGGGTCCCGTAAAATACATTTGTGACGGGCCCCGAAATTTCCGTGCACGCCACTGAATGTAGTCCAACAAAATAATGTGCAATGAAACACATAATTAGCAATGATATTTAAAAACTCTTAAGTGGTAGCAAAATTTAAATTACTTATATTATTTCACAGATGCATTCATTCCATATGCAACTGCTCACTATTTATGCTAATATCTCTCCAATATACGATGGCGAAAACATTGATTCTAAAAATTAGGGAGTGCAGAACAATCGTACAGTAATTACGCTCTGAGCATAACAAATTTTTATGAAAAGCTCGCTGAACTGTGAAAGTTAAGATTCAGAGTAATATTAATGCTACAAATAATCTGAATAAAGTAGAACAGTCTGCTTCACTTGCATCAATTACATGATTTGCGCTGTTGTAAATTCGCCACTGTTTTTTTTTTTTTTCTATTTATGCAACTGCCCCCCCCCCACCTTTAATGAGTTCTTCTTGTCACTCTGCCTCGAGGAGCTTATCAGGTGATAAAACTAATTTGTTCTTTTCAGAACAAAATGTCTTTAAAAGGAAAAACGTTGCATTCTAGAGAAAGGAACGTTGTTAATAATGTGAGAAGATTTTTTGAAAAAGAAGCTAAGTCTGGCGAACTTTTAATTTCAATTTATAAAGTGCAACATAGAATATCTGCCGCAACTGGAGTTTCAGTTCGGACTATCCAACGTATAAAAAAAGAATCGCTTTCGAATGACCTGTTGTTATCTCCTGGAAAACATCGCCCTCAACCTGTTGATCGGAAAGCGTTTTTGGATAGTTTTGACTTATGTGTTGTGAGGAGCACGATAAATGAATTTTATAAATCAAAAAAGATGCCTACAATACGATTAGTATTGCCAATTTTAAGAGATAAAATTAATTTCCCCTGGAACAGGGAAACGCTAAGAAAAATCTTACACAAAATTGGATTTCGATGGAAAAAAAATGTCAAAACAGGAGAAAGTGCTGATTGAACGACCTGACATCATTTCATGGCGATGCCGATACTTACGAGAAATAAAAAAGCATCGTCAAAATCAAAGGAATATTGTGTTTATTGATGAAACTTGGATTGACAATACTCTTTCGTTTTCCAAATGCGTGCAAGACGGAAAAATTGGAGCTACTGTCAAAGATGGAGCAGGAAGTCGATTGATAGTAGTGCGTGCAGGATCTAAAGAAGGATTTATACCCAATGCAGGTTTAGTCTTCAAAGCAGGATGTGCCAAGGGTGATTACCATATGCAAATGAATTCCGAAAATTTCGAAAAATATATTCGACAAATTTTTTTACCAAACATCGTCCCTAACTCTTTAATAGTAATGGACAATGCTTCGTACCATACGAAGGTTGTAGACCATGTACCATCGAAATATGCAACAAAATATGTGATGCGTCAGTATCTAGACGAACACTCAATCCCATATGACAGCAATTTGAGAAAACCGGAAATTTTTGAAATAATTCAAGCAAATGCTTCACCGACAAAAAAAATATCGCATGGATGAACTTATAAAACAGCATGGACACTCGGTTCTACGATTGCCCCCTTATCATTGTGATTTGAACCCGATCGAGTTAGCCTGGGCAGCTGTCAAGCGCTTTATAAGGAATAGAAACGTTGAAGCTGAGTTAAGTCTCAAAACTCTAGAAGAACTTACAACGCACGCAATTCAAAGTGTTTCCAGTGACGACTGGGAAAAATACTGCAGCCACATTGAAAAATTTGAGACGAAATATTGGGACACTGACGGAATCGTAGAAAATGTAGTTGAAACTCTAAATTTCACCGTTGAATCAGAGTCAGGAACAGATACAGCTTCCGAAACAGGCTCAATGGATTGGGAATGAGACATTTTCGGCAATTTATCCTGTTAAATATTTCGTTTTCGCAATTCCATCCACATCTTTTAAATTTTTTCGCAATAGCTTTATTGTTTTCACATCTTAGTTTGATGACCCATTCTGTTTCGGAAATTTACATTTTTTTTTCATTTCGAAAAAAAAGCTTCAAAGATCCCCCCCCCCCTTTTTTTCGCGTTCTTGTCATCAATTCTCAATAACAGATTTCAAGATTTAAAAAAAAAAAACACTTATACAAGTTCACGATTGAAGACCTGTGCTTATTTTCTGCTTTATTTTAAGGAGGGATTGGAAGAATTGCAATCCTCCAGAGCCCTTGTTTTTTTTGTTTTTTTTTCCTTGACATATTATCCATTCCTGTAAAAACGAGGAATTTTCTATCAATGTATCGGAAATCAACCGTTTATAAGTTGCACATGTGCTTTCTTACTACTATATCAATATTTTGAAATCTAAGTAGAAAATTTTTAAGATCGGAACAATTTTCATGAATGTTTAAAAAAAATGACTACATAAGTTTAATTGCACATTCATAAGATTGGAAGGAGTGGAACAATTGTTTTTGTAAATCACTGGAAGGGATTTAGAGAAGCACAATCTGTAGAACGAAACAGTTTATCATTGTAATTCAATGTCACAAGCTTCATACAGCAGTATACTCTAAAATTTTTAGAAATTTACCAACAGGTGTTCTTAAAATGCATTCTTCCTATAATTTATTTTTTTTTCTTTAATATTCATAATGTTTGAATGTTGCTGATCTTGTTTAATTAATTAATGCTACCCCCATGATTCTCGCTACCATATATTTCGTACTTCCAGTAATACTTTTTCTCTCGCCCTTTTTATTTATTCATTTGTTTTGTTCTTAAGACTTATTGTTTAGTTGATTAAACATCATTATTAAAACCCTTGTTTTGATTTCTTATTCAACAAAATGCAAAATAATATACGTATTAACGTTCTATTTTTTATTTATAAGTATTTAATTCACATTATTTTTAAATGTTTGTGTGGAAAGGAGGGTGGGGCTCACCTTGAGACACTTTTCCTCCTTTTTTTTCTAATTTTGTTATATATTAGTTCGTCATTGTCAAACAAACTATGCAACTTATAAAAATTTCAGGAGAAGGTTATAAGACATGCTTGTACAAAAAAAAAAAAAAACTCTTACCTGCTTACCCATTAATGCCGGTTTCGAAAAAAACAATAAACTGTGATAATTTTATTAGTATTTATTTATTTTATGTCTATATATTATAATTTTTTTCCCGGTTGGTATATTTTTGTACCAACCGGCATGAATGGGTTAATCAGTGGAATCAAAGTACTAGTGTATTTGAAAATTAGAACGTTTTAAAATCTATGTGGGAAAATAGAGCTGTCCCAAGGTGTACCTTTTCCTAAAGGAAGCCTCTTTTTCCTACCATCCTTTTTTTATATTTTAAATATGCTGACCTTCTTGGGAGGCCACTGTGTAAACTACGAACACGAACGTCTTAATCATCTTGGCATACGATTCGATTAGGCTAAAATGATAGTATTTAAGTAAAATGTATTGCGACCCTTTTTCTTCTTTTTTTTTTAATTAGAATTAGTTTTGTTAAATGTATGGTTATTTTACTGTTTGGTGAAATAAAATTAAACTACGGACGTATTTTTGAATACGAAAAGCAGTATAAAGATTAAATAAAGTACAGGTCACACGCTGGGGCACCCCGAACAAAATGTTCGGAAGGAGGAAATGAAAATTCAAATTTTACTGCATGTTAAAATACAACATGCACACATCCTACATCTGAGAAGATATAAGTATGAGAGGAAAAAACGCAATTCTCCGTACTGGTATCTTCCACTTTGCCAAATCTTTTGACAAAATGTGTCAAATAAGTACTTTTAGTGAGGCCTCAGTGAACTCCCATCGGTACCTCTCTGTTCACAGGCTTATAATTTCCCGTTTAATTCATGCAAACAAACTGTTTTCTGTTAAATTATATATTTACTCAGAATCATTAAAATATAATGCCACAAAATTCCGCTTAATTTTAGTTTTTAAGGTGTTATGACGCCAAACAAAATTTACTATAAAAAGTACTGAAATACACCAGATACAATTTACCTCATGGTAATTTAAAAATAACAAGAATATTTAAAGTTTGATTATTTGTTATCAGAAAAAAAAGTTCGAAATGCTGTGTTAAGATTGATTTTTCAAAAGTTTAATCTGCATGCTAAGGATCAAAAAGGGGAAATCATTATTACAATGCTCAAATATAAATTTTCCTACATTTAGTAGTTGGTAACACTAAATTTAATTACTAAGCACACAGTAAAAACACATAATCAATCGATCGATTACAAGTTAATTTACAAACTGCATAAAAATTCACAATCGACAAACTCCGTTTTTTTTTCGGAAAAAATGAGCGAGAGAAGAAAGGCGATAAGAAGCCAAAGTAAGTAATTTTGATTTTCAGTCATTTGCTATCTACGCCAAATCGCCGTAATCGACTCGTCCAGCCACTACGTCACGCGCGCCTTCTCTTCGTGGTCTAGCTATATAGCTTATCAATCGGAGGTCGCTTTGCTCGCTAACAGCTGGATTACGAAGCGGCGTCGCTTGGCAAGTTTGGCGACAAATAATAAAGTTGCGGAATTTTTTTACGTATGAAAGATACTATTTTGCGTATTTTTTGTTTATATGGTAAAATATCTTAAGTTGCAAAAAAAAAAAAAAAAAAACGCTTCACTCGCTAATGCGCTGGGTTACGGTAGCGTGGTTGCTTGGCACGTTTAGCCATGAACTGTAAAGTTAGAGAATAATTTTAAGTTTTAAAGCAACTGTATATCTAACTTAATGTTTTCGTGAATAGTATTGAATTCCAGGTAAAATTTAATATGTTTTTTGAAAAGGTGTGTACGCATTTTAGTTAAAAGAAAATGATCAGTTCACATCAGAGGCGGGGGGGGGGGGAGCGCGAATTTGTTTAATTTAACGGGATTCCTTTGAATTCTTACCACTGGCATCGCCATGGGTACTGCTAGTAATATATGAAATTAATTTATGTTTTTATTCTTCATTTTTAATACTAAGTGTGCTGCTAATACTGCAAAAAAAAAAAAAAATGATTTCTGTAAAATATTCAGTTAGTCAAATGTTAAGAGCCTGGCACGTGAAAAAAAAAGCATAAAACTATTTCGAAACATTGAGAATAATATTTTTAAAACCTTTTTTTAATTGTTCCAACTTCAAACATCATACATGGAATTTTCTAGTAATAATTCCTTTCTCTTCACTTCATGCAATTCTGAACATGCTTTATACTTTCTAAAACGACTTTAAGCTCTTTCATATTCAAACAAAAGTGAACGGGCTTATCACTATGAGCTTTAATATGAATAGATACACTATGAATTATGAAAAAAGATTGACCCTAAAAACCAAAAATTCAAGAAAATACATAGATGAAACGCGGGGTAAACAAATTTCATTCGTTTAAATAAAACGCCCAGCTTTTAGAAAGCTTTCACGCTATTTGTCTTTTATACTAATACACCGATGCATTGCTTTCATTGTAGAAAAAACCATTTTATTTTTCTCTAGAAAAAAAAACAGTTATGAATTGCATTTTTAAACTCGACGGCTGCACTTTTAGCCATCGCTTAATGGAGATCGCATTTCAACTCCGATTTCCTAAATATTTGAGTAGTAAGTCATATTCTCGGGAAATAATAAGTTTTCACGGATGGATAAAGCTTAAATAATACATTAATACTATACCTTGTATGTATATTTTACAAAAAGTTTCGCTACCTATGCAGTTTTTGTGTAATAGTAATTACGAAATAGTTGTATTTTCTTACATTAAATTAGATTTCAGAATAATACAAAAAGTGCAAAATATTTGAGCGAACGTTAAGAATTTACGCTAAGTACAGAGTGTCTAGGAAAGAACTTCCTGATATCTCGAGAACAAAGGCAGATGTTGGAATAAAACGAGCTGATGTGTGCATCACATGACTTCCTTTTACACCAATTTAATGTTATTTCCTCAATATTGCAATTTTAATGTGATTCAATAGTTTACTCTCTAAATATGACTAACAGTAGCTAAATTAAAACCAGATTTTAAAATGAAATCGCCAAATTTGTAGCTTAGTTGGCGACAAAACTTGGCGACCAAAAAACTGGCGATATATCGCCAAGTGTCCGCCAAATTATAACACCACTTGAGTTTGCATCGAAATTAGGAATGATTTCCCCCCAAAAGATGCAAAAGATCCCTTTAGAAACACCCAAATGCAACCAAAAGGAGAGGTGCACAACTAGACCCCACCAGGAGTCTACGTACCATATTTCAACTTTCTAGGACATACCGTTCTTGAGTTATGCGACATACATCCGCACTACATACGTACGTACGGACGTCACGGGAAAACTCGTTGCAATTAACTCGGGAATCTTCAAGATGGATATTTCGCGTGTCTATTCGTTCTTAGGCACTTATCCACGTGTGGTCGAGTCGGAAAAAAAAAAACTCAACGTTCATTCGGGGGTAAGCACAATGGAAATTAAGGTCGATTTTTGAGGGAATATTTTTTCGCGGATACAATATTTTTTTTGTAAAAGGAAGTAATAAACGGCATGTTTATTGTGAAACCCATAAAAATCATGTTCAGAAACTTGAAAATTAGTAACAAAATTGGCCAACAAGAGTGCAACATTCTATAATTGCAATAGAAATTCCCATAAAAAGTTCAGCGAAGGGGTTAGGCGCTTCAGCAGTAGTTTTGCCTCACAGAGGCACTTACATTTACGCTAGAAATTATCGTTCAACCCCCTTCCCAGCACTATTTATGGGGACTTCTATTACAATTAGAGCGTGTAGCGCCCCCTATTGGCCATTTCTGTTACTAATTTTCAAGTTTCTACAAGTGATTTTTGTGGGTTTCATAATAAACATACCGTTTACTGCTTTCCAAGATCAGCCTTTGTTTTCACGATATTTAATTTTAAAATTCGCAACAACAAACTATAGGGGCACTGCGGCAACCGTCTAATGGCGGATGAAAAAGGTAAAACAGACGCGCACCGTAACGTAGGAAATGATAACAAGCCTAGTAATTTTTGTTTGTATGCATGACTTTTTTGTTTTATTCTTTTAAAATTAACTTTTAAAGTCTTGTGGATATTCTGACCCACGTAGAAAGAAAGAAAAGAGAATTTAATGAGCGTTACTAAACTTAGAAATGAATGCAAATTTCGTTAGTTGTAAACAGTCATTTCCATGATGTTGAATTTGGTATTTATCAATTCTTGATGAAACTACATTTTTATTGTGGCCATAACACACTGTAACAAAACCTTTGTTTACCAGTGTTTTCAAAGGAGGAAGATGATACTTTGTCTTGTTTGGCTAGAGCTAATTGTTTTACATTTATCGCTGATTTATTTCTCAAATTTCAGAATCGGTAAATTTTAATTTTTTCTGTTTCGCGTGTTTCTAATTTCTGAATTATGATTTAATTCTGTCATGCATCATCAATAAAATTTTCACTGATACATGGCGGTAGTTTTCTTTTTTATTAATCTTCCATTATTTCTGCAAACTTATCGAATACTTCAATTTTTCTACCATTTTAATCCACACATGATAAAAAATAAAAATGGTTTATAACTGACATGCGAAATCTTATTAAGGGTTCTTAGCTCGCACAATACTAAAACTATAACCCTAAACAAATTCTTGGTGAAACTCTTCTGCTGATAATGTAAGCAATAAAATAAATTTTGCGCACTATTTTGACGATGACAATTCTCAGCGTTAAACATTTTTCATTTCGTTCTACGATAATATATTCAGGACAATATGTTGCATACTGTCTATTCTAACTAAATGCTGCAGTAAAATAAGGTTAAATTAATTATTTTTGCACTAGGCAGAATGAAAGCCCTAATTCTTCTGATAATGTTATCAAATCCTTCTTTTGATCTTAAGATTTAAAAAAATCCATATTCTTACAAATTCACACAAAACAATTAAAAGAATTTACCTGGTATAACGTTATCCTCTTTCAAAAAAAAAAATGCATCGAACAGACGAGCATATTCGTGGATAATTTCATGCAAATGCGAAGTTTGATAATTCAGAGTTTTCTTGTGTTTACGCTTTCGTCTTTTACGACAATCAACTCATTTTTAGAGGGAAATAATAAAACCCAACGTTATTTTAAGAAGCTTGAGAATACTATTAAGGGAAGAAACAATTTCTGTTGCTGAAAACAGTCTAAGAAACATTGAATGCGTTAATAAATACTCATAACAAACTGCCTATGTTTACCAACAGACACACGTGGAACGCAATGTTTTACCTTTTTCTTTAATTTTGTAAATCACCGCAAAGTAGCGTATTTGAGCACTGGAGTTGCGAATCAGAAAGTCATTTCCTGGACATCCTGTACATTTAAACAGTACGTAAAATAGTCAATTTTTGCAAACAAATGTTTCAAAAGGGGACCGATTTTGAAGTCAAACGAAGTGTCCCTTCGTCAGTGCAAAGTGTCTTTCTGATGAAAAATCGAATGCTTTAAAAACCTGTCTAACTTACTTTTATTTGTCTATGAAAATTGTTTAACAAAATATTCGAGTGATCATTCAGGAATCGCATTTGTTTTTCGTCCACTTGGTCCATTAAGTTATTAAATTTAATTTTTCGTTTCAAATTCTCTTATAATTTTAATTCGTTCACTAAGTTCATTAGGTCGATCAGCCATAGCTGGTTCATTATGCTCATTGAGAGTTTGATTCATTTACCTAGATTAGTTTATTATATTCTTTGAGATCCTTTGGTTTATTAACTTCACTTTTATCATTATAATCACAAGAGTTACTTTATTTTTTTTTACTTTATTTGGTTCATCGTATTCAGTAAGGTCGCTTTTAACAATTCCTTGACTTTGTTCGTTATGTTCATTGAAGTATTTTATTGCTCCAATTAGTTAACTTGGTTAATTATACTAATTGAGGCCATTTACCTCGTTACGTGGATCATGAGAAAATGCTTTGTCTGGTCATTAACAAGAAACATGGCCCTACTTATTTCTTATAGGCCGTGACAATCGCTGAAACTCATGGAACAAATGGTTCCTGTTTCCATTACGTTACCATTGATTGGTGGATAAAGGGGTTCAACGACGCTTATATGGGGCCAAAGGGGAGGGGGGGGCTCAAGCCCCACCTCCCCATAGAATTTAGAACTTAGTTGCTTTTAGTAATTTTTTCTTTCCAAAACGTAAAAACATTTCTTCTTCGGCCGTTTTTGAATAAGTTATTGAAAATGTCAAATTTTAATTACTCTAATCTGCACTGAAATCAGTTTCCATGGGGGAAATATCCTGCTAACCATAGGGAAAATATCTGAGCCCCCCCCCCCCCCTTTACAATTTTGCATATGCGCGCCATTGAAGGGGTTCTCTGTAGCGTCTCTTGCGGTCAAAATGGGCTACGTCCAATCAAAAAAACATTGAAACTTTGACATTGATTGGTGGATGCATGAGTTGATCATAGTTGCTTCGGTTTAACACAGAAAAGTCAAATTGTCATGACCCGTTAAGCGACCGCGCCATCTAGTGGGGCCATGCAAAAACGATAGCTATCATGAGTTAGTTATATTGCAAAATCAGACTGTATTGTTAAAAATGGACAAAAATTTAATTATAATTCAATGAGATTATTCACTTTAAAACTGGGCACACAGTTAAGAACTTAAAAAGGTTTTTTTTCCGCAAGGTAACGTAGGTATCGTTTTTTGGTGACAATCGATGTGCAAGCTTACAGTACAAGGAGCAAGCTTCCTTACAATTAGCAACAAATGTAGCTCACTTACGTGAGCTACATTTGTTGCTAAGAGTGATTAAAAGAACAGAACGCTTAACGTAATGAATGGTTTTTATATTCACTAGCTTAGACGATCATCCAGTAAATATTAAGGTCTGGAAGCTTAATTTGAGATTATTTACTAAAGGGAAAGATGCTTTTAATGAAGACCCAGATTAGCTCTTATAAGTTGAATTTTTTGCTTAGTTTACAATTATCGGTAAGAAATGATGGTGTACCGGATTCGGTGCGACTTCCACTTTCTTGAAATGAAGACACAGTTCTTGATAAAAGCACAGGAAATTTATTTACACTATGTACAGGAAAGATCGTCAACAACTGCAAAATTATTCATCAGCAATTAAGCAATTATCACGCAACACCGTAAACTCAACGTTTACACACGTATTTACTTCCAAATACGAAAACAACACAGCGAAATGCCTCGCTAGAAACAGAGCTAATACACACACTCAGTTCGAAATCTGAATCGAAACTCCCCGTTTATCCATCGCTAACATTGCCCCCTTCCTAAGGACTGCACGTCCCGGGCAGTACAATCCCCAGAAAGGGTGCCAAACTTCTATCACAAGTTTACAAATATTCACATTAATTAATAACTAACAGATACATAGGAAACACAATAATAACAAGAAATATTACTAAACATTAAAAGCAAAAAATTATCTACAACTTTTATGTTATCAACCATGGTTGTTTACGTAATACTCATGAACTATGGCCATAGTATGGGGCTAACCGATCATAATGTACAACCCTAGGTTTTGCATTAGGTGATTTTTGGATCCTCACTACGACGTCATTTAGTCGGTTAAGGACTTTGTAGGGTCCATCCCAATGCGACTGCAATTTGGGTGACAGACCTTTCCGTCGGATGGGATTCCATAACCAAACCTTGTCGCCTTCGTTGAATTCATGTCCAGTAGACCTTGTGTCGTATCGGGTCTTCATCTTCTCCGCCGCGATGTTGATTCGCTCTCGTGCGAAGTTATGAACGTCTTCCAACCGGGCCTGGAGATCCTGGATGTACTCCTCAGGCGATGCAGGCGCATCCGGAGGGCGACCGAAGACGAGATCACAAGGTAGCCTTAGCTCTCGTCCGAAGAGCATCTGAGATGGGGCATATCCGGTAGTCTCGTGGACAGCACTGCGGTAGGCCAGCAGGAACAAAGGTAGCTTCTTGTCCGGATCCTGTTGATTTCTGGATACCATAAGTGAGAGATTATTCAGGATTGTGCGGTTAAATCTCTCCACCATGCCGTCCGATTGTGGGTGTAGTGGTGTTGTCCTAGTTTTCTCAATTCCGAAAATTTGACATAGGCCCTTAAACACAGCAGAGATGAAATTCCTCCCTTGATCGGAATGAATCTGCAAAGGTGTTCCGTATCTCGAGATCCAATGTTGGACTAGAGTCTCTGCTACGGTAGTAGCCTCTTGATCTGGAATGGGATATGCTTCCGGCCATTTGGTGAAGTAGTCGATGGAAACAAGAATGTATTTGTTCCCATCAGCAGTTCTTGGTAGAGGACCCAGGATGTCGATCCCAATTCGTTCGAAAGGAGCTCCAACGTTGTACAGATGTAGCTTCCCTCTGCTTCTCTTCTTCGGTCCTTTACGAGCAGCACAGGCGTCACAAGAATGGCACCACTTCTCCACGTCATCCTTCGCCTTGCTCCAGAAGAAGCGCTCCCGAACTTTATTGAGAGTTTTCAAGACACCAAAATGTCCTCCAGTCGCACTACTATGTATTTCTTTCAGAACATCTGAAATCCTGGATCGAGGAAGTAGTAACTGCCACCTAGATGTCTTGCCGTCGTCAGATTCCCATTTCCGGTGTAGCACGCCGTTCCGTAAATGGAGTGAGTTCCATAAAGCCCAGTATCTTTTTGTTGCAGGACTGAAGATGGAAACGTCCTGCCAGCTAGGGCGTCGACTTTCACTTTCCATGAACTCTAAAATTGGTTTTATGTCGGGGTCTTCAAGTTGATCTTTTCGAACTTGGTCATCACTCCATGGATCTGGTTCTGATGATGTTGGAGTCACTGTCACCTGATAGGCGGTAGGGCTAGTCGTTCCATACTGTTTCTCGATTCGGGAACAATAGTGGCAGTTCTCAGGACAGGGTCTCCTTGATAAAGCGTCAGCATTACCGTGAGATAACCCTTTTCGATGCTTGATCTCCATGTCATATTCCTGGAGCCGCTGTATCCATCTGGCTATCTGACCTTCCGGATTTTTGAAGTTCAAAAGCCAAGTTAATGAGGCATGATCTGTCCGAAGCAGAAATTTTCGGCCGTAGAGGTAATGATGGAAGTGTTCTACAGCTTTCACTATGGCCAGTAACTCCTTTCTGGTGACGCAGTAATTTCGCTCCGACTTTGATAAGCATTTGCTCCAGTAAGCGATGACATGTTCATTTCCGTCAATTTCTTGGGATAAAACAGCTCCGATGCTCTCGTTGCTCGCATCAGTGTCCAGGATGAAGGATTTTTCAGGCTGAGGATAGGCGAGGATAGGCGTTGATGTTAAAGCCTCCTTCAGTCGTAGAAATGCATCTTCGCATTCTTTGGACCATTCGAACTTTTGCTTGCTCTCCGTCAGCTTATGCAAAGGTCGTGCAATGTTGGAAAAACCCTTTACAAACTTCCTGTAGTAGGTGCAGAGCCCCAGGAAACTTCGCAGCTGATGGATGTTTTCGGGACGACTCCAACTCTTGACAGCAGACACCTTTTCTGGATCGGTTTGTACACCCTCAGAAGAGATGATGTGACCAAGGTAGTTCACTTCCCGGCGGAACAAATTACATTTGGACGGGCTTAACTTCAGATTGGCTTCCTTAAGCTTTTGCAGCACCTTCCTAAGATTTGCCAGATGTTCTTCGAAACTGCGTCCCACGATGATGATATCGTCTAAATAGACCAGACAGGATTCGTAGGAAAGTCCTCTTAACACTGTCTCCATAAGACGCTCGAACGTAGCTGGTGCATTGCAGAGGCCGAAGGGCATAACTTTAAACTGCCACAAGCCTTGTCCAGTTGTAAACGCTGTCTTCTCTCGGTCGTCAGGGTGTATTTCAACCTGCCAGTAGCCGCTCTTCAAGTCCAGGGTCGAAAACCACTTGTGTCCGGAAAGAGTGTCCAAGGTGTCGTCTATCCGTGGAATAGGGTAGCTGTCTTTCTTGGTGATTTCATTCAGCCGTCGGTAATCGACACAAAATCTGGTGGAGCCATCTTTCTTTCGGACTAAGACGATGGGAGAGGCCCAAGGACTGGAAGAAGGTTCGATTACATCATTCTCCTTCATCTCTTTCAGGAGGGTCTCAACCTCTTCCTTCTTGGCGAACGGTAGTCGTCTTGGATGCTGTTTAATAGGGGGGTGTTCTCCAGTGTAGATCCTATGCTGCGTTAAATTCGTACGGCCAACATCCTCCGATGTAGATGAAAACAGATGCTTGAAGTCATCCACCAATTGTTCCGCAGCAGTTCTTTGATCTTTCGATAAGGGTGCACTCCCAATTAACTTCGATGTCAAGGACTCAGAAGACACATTCTCGTGGGAATTGATTCTTCTAATGATGCAGTTTACTGGAGTACAAGTTGCCAGCACTTCACCTTTCCGGATATTCCTTGGCCTTTCACTCACGTTGACGACTCGCACAGGAATTACATCTTTAGAAAGGTCCACCAGCGTAGATGCTACCAGCACTCCTTTTGGGCTATTGCTTAAGTTGGGGTATTCAATGAGTCCAAATCGAAAACTATTGCTTTCTTCAATGGAGCCAGGTATTAATGATTCTGACCTTGAGGGAATCGATAAATCTGTTTGGGCTATTATTTGATGAGCGGATTTTACATCACTTTCTGCGGGGAAAACGACTATGTCTTCTCTCATCGAGTGCAGCTCATTTGTCTTGAAGTCGAGGTTGAAGTTATACTTCTTTAAAAAGTCCAATCCGAGAATGAAGGGGTCTGTGATAGACTCATCATGAATCAGACTCATCAGCTTCCAGAGTTCGGATGGGATGGCGATCCACACGGGTTGCTTGCTGGGCGGCCTCCCACTTCATCGCATACACAACAGCAGAACTCAGGTCTTTGACATCCGCCATCCGTAGAGCTTTCTGGATTTCCGGATCTTGAACCTTGTCGATGTAGTAGTTGAGTGCCAGGTTGTCTCGAACATCCGCAGGGCAGTCGCAAAAAGCAAGATGAGACAGTCTCTCGACGTCCGCCGCTAGCTCTTGCAGGGTTTCCCCGGTTTTCTGGAAACGGGACTTCAACTGGAGTCGGCTGAAATCTTTCTGGCACTTCTCACCGAAGCGAAGCTCCAACGCAGATGTGAGGGCGGCGAAATCCAGGCGCTGGCTGTCCGGAAGGGTCTGAAGAATGTCCGCTGCGTCACCTCTCAGGGATGCTGCAAGATGGCAGGCCTTGGTAGCCGAGTCCCATCCGTTCGCTTCCGCCACTATCATGAACTGAGTTTTGTAAACCTGCCACGAAGTTTTCCCATCAAATGTGGCAAGTTTAATGGACGGTCGAGCAACCGATGTGGGAGCGCCAAACTGTACAGAGCTGCTTTCCGCGGTCGCCAATCTCCTTTCCAGGTCTTTAAAGATGTCTTCTTTAAGTTGATGAAATTTTCTATCTTCTTCTTCCAGTTTATTTTCTACAGCATTGCATCGGCCTTCAACGGAACTTAATTTTTCTTCAAATTTCTCTTCGATTTTATTTTCCACTGCGATGAATCGGCCTTCAACTGCCTCAAACTTTCCTTCAATAGCATCAACTCGATGCTCTATCTCATTAAATTTATTTTCCATCACAGTCTTTACCGAAGTAAGATCGTTTTTAATTTCCTCTTGGTTAGAAACTAGGTCATTTTTCAGCACCGTTAAATCACTTTTCAATTGGTTTTGATTAGCCGCCATATCATTTTTTAATTGTTCTTGATTAGCTGCCATATCATTTTTTAATTGTTCTTGATTAGCTGCCATATCATTTTTTAATTGTTCTTGATTAGCCGCCAAACTTTCGGTCAAGTCACTTTTCACAGCATTAATTGCTTCCAGAAGTTGTTTTAATTGGTCATCCATTGCGCGAGTAATCACCATAAAAACAAAGTCTATAAATTCAAACAGTCTTTATGAAAAAAAATGTCCAAAGTCACACTTACTCCAAGAAAGTCCAGAAGAAGCCCCACGTTGGGCGCCAATTGTACCGGATTCGGTGCGACTTCCACTTTCTTGAAATGAAGACACAGTTCTTGATAAAAGCACAGGAAATTTATTTACACTATGTACAGGAAAGATCGTCAACAACTGCAAAATTATTCATCAGCAATTAAGCAATTATCACGCAACACCGTAAACTCAACGTTTACACACGTATTTACTTCCAAATACGAAAACAACACAGCGAAATGCCTCGCTAGAAACAGAGCTAATACACACACTCAGTTCGAAATCTGAATCGAAACTCCCCGTTTATCCATCGCTAACAATGGGATTAAAAATTTAATTTTGCACTTTAATGATCCACTTTTTTCACGTGGAGAAAAAAGTCCTTAAAGAACTGAGCGTTTAACTTAATGAGATACTCCTTTTCTACAAGTTTAAGTTTTAGTTTACAACTGAGCATTAGTGAGCTAATTCCTTTCCGAGGATAAGATGAATTGTTAAAAAGTAATGCGTGCGGCAGTTTGCTTAAAAAACTAAGCAATGAGAAAGAAAAAGCTAACATTCACTCCCAATACTGCATGTATTCATTAGGTACTTCATGTTAGGTACTGCATGTATACATTAGGTCGCTTAATTCCCCTTAAAGAAGTTTACATACTCTAGCAGGCCATTTTGTGGGAAAATGGACATTTTCTCCCGCACGTGATTTACCATATATTTCATTAAAAATAATTTGAAAGGTTAGAAAATAATTTTGTTGCTCAAGCAATTACAAACGTATACAGTGGCTCCCAAAAGTGTTCGTACACCTTGAAGTTTTATAGTAAATCCAAAATAACGCAAAACTGAATTCGAATATGAAGTTCAATTTTTTTTCACACCATTCCTATGCCATTCTGAATAAAACCCAGTAGTTTTTGTTTCAAAAGAGTGCTACATTTTATTTTTGAAATTGGTCAAAGAATGGAGAAACAGAGAAAAAATACGCCACAAAAGTCATCGTACACTGAAATATTTTCGAATAAACTCATATTTAAAATTATCATATATGGTTTTTTTTTTTAATGATTTTTGCATTGTAATGACACTGTAAAGTCATTTGCCTTTAATTTTTTGTTTATTTACTCCCCAATATTCTGCTTATTATTTTACAATGGCAGGTATGCGTAGAAAACAACAAACACGATTCGAAATTTGATTATTTTCCCTCACAGTAGCCGTAAATTGGTTTGAAATATCTCTAAATTGGTTAAGTTATACCATTCTATAGTGAAGTGCCTGATAAAGTGCTTGAAAGACAAGAATCGGATCGACAACAAGGTAAGAAAAGGTCAACTGGCAAAGTTTACAAAGCGTGATCGGACGTTTACAGTTTAAAAAAATGATGAAAAATACACATTTGAGTGCTGAAAAAGTTTTTGCTGAATTGAATAAAACATTTTATATTTAATTTTCACCTAAAATTGTTTGCCAAGTTCTCTGATTAGCTGGATTAAATGGGACCTCTTCCCGCAGAATTTTTCTTGTTCGTGCGAAAAAAAGTAAGCTTACGCTTTTACGTCGTAAAATCAATGATAAATAAGCTCAAAACGTTCTGGAACAACGTCTTACTTGTAGATGAAAATAAATTCAACATTTTGGGTTAAATTGTTGTATAATTGTAAATGGCAGAAAAAAATGAGGAATTTAATCTTAAGAACTTAGTTGTATCAGTTAATCAGGACGGTGAAGGTATTCTTGTGTGAGGGTGCATATCTGCATCAGGACTTGGAAATTTGGAATTTTTTGATGAAGTAATGAATCATGCTGTTCATTTAAATATTTGAAAAAACAATTTTAAACTATTAGCCCAAAATTTGATAGTTGGGAACAACTTTGTTTTTTACCAAGATAACGATAAGCACACTTTTGCGTTTCGTGCCTCAAAAATTGTCCTTAAGCTTAAAAATATTTCCTCAATCGCTAGATTTAAACTTAATGGAACATATTTGGAGATCTGGTGGCTAGATTATGAAAATACACCATTGAAACGAAAAGCGAACAAAAAACAGTAAGGCTCGAAGTGCGACTGAACGCTTACTCAGAAATTGCACAAAAAAAGGAAGAAAAAACAATGAAATCTATTCCCAGACGTTTAAAAGCTGTTGTTGCTACTGCACGATATTCTACTAAATAATAACTTATTCAAAAGTTAGATTATTTACAGATTTTTTGACATTTTTTCAAAGTGTACGAAGACTTTTGTGAGATAAAATTTCCGGCCTTTTTTGGTTTTCGATTTTTAAAAAATTAAGTTTTAATGTTTTAATAAAAAAATCATGTAGTTTTGTTAAAAATAGATCATAGATCTTAAAATAAAATACCTATTCCGAAATATTAATTCTAACCAATGGATAAGGGCCTATTTCATTGAAAGTCGTAGATGTACGAACACTTTTGGGAGCCACTGTATATGATTTTTAAAGTTCACATTTTGAAGACTTTTTCATGAAATTACTCTATCGTAAAAATTTAAGTTCTGATTAGAATTTACTTATTAAAAGTAAGTATTTTATTTACAAAATGTATCATTTCTGGTCAGAACGTGAACTTATGAACATGCTTGCACTTTATGATAGCAAAATAAATTTACCTTGTTTTATTACGAGTAGCAAAAGACGTGAATCTGCATACAGTCACGCAGTGTATCACAGTTTATACGCGTAAAATATTCACGCAGAACCGGTCACTGCTAAGCAATTGAAAAAACGAGCTGATGTGTGCATCACATGACTTCCTTTTACACCAATTTAATGTTATTTCCCCAATATTGGCAATTTTAATGAGATTCAATTGTTAACTCCCTAAATTTACCCAACAGTGGCCAAAATGAAACCAAATTTAAAAAAAAAAAGAAAGAAAACGCTAAATCTGTCGCCAAGTTGGCAAAAAAACTTGGGGATCAAAAGACTGGCGATAATCGTCAAGTGTCCACCAAATTATAACACCATTTGAGTTTGCATCGAAATTAATAACGATTTCAACCAAAAAAAGTGCAAAAGACCAATTTAGAAACACCGGAATGCAACCAAAAGCAGGGGTGATTGTGTTCCGGTATTTTACCGAACTTCCGGTATTTTCGGAAGTATTTCCGGTATTTTTATGTCTGAAAATACCGGAATTATGTTTTTTTTTTCGTTATACTTTTATCTCCCTACCTCCGCAAATTTTTTTTTTATAATACTCATCAAATATACCTGCAAGAGCCTTAAGATGGACACCTACCCTTTAAGATGGATAAATGTCAAGATAATGTGTATAACACCAGCTCAAAAGTAACTTTGTAATCCATTAAAATTTTAATTAAATGTACACACAAAATTTTCACTCAGAACTATTTAAAACTATGGCAAAGGTGCACTTAAGTAATAGGGGCCAAAGATTACACCCCCCCCCCTCAGTTCTCGCTTTGAAACTTTCAGGTATTTTTTGATGAACTCACAATCATCCCTGCAAAAGATGGTGCACAACTAGACCCAACTAGGAGTCTACGTACCAAATTTCAACTTTCTGGGACACACCGTTCGTCAGTTATGCGACGCACATACAGACGTCACGAGAAAAATCGTTGTAATTAACTTGGGAACCGTCAAAATGGATATTTCGAGCGCCTTAAAGGTCTTAGGCGTAAATGCACGTGCGGTAAGGTCGAAAACAGAAACTCAACATTCATTCGGGGTGAGCAAAATGGAAATTAAGGTCGATTTTTGAGTGAAATTTTTTTAACGAATACAATACTTCCTTTACTTCGTAAAAGGAAGTAGAAACGACCTGATGTGTGCATCACATGACTTCCTTTTACGCTAATTTAATGATAATAGTGCCTTGGACTTGGTATAAGCAAAGAAACCGAAGCAAAAAAAAAAAAGTTTCATTCAGATTAATTTTCCCAATTGGCAATTTTAATCTGATTTAATAGTTAACTCTCTAAATATCGACAATAGTGGCTGAAATGAAATTAGATCTAAAAAACCACCAAATGTGTCGTTGGAGATGCATCGCCTAGTGTTTGCAAATTACAACACCACTTGAGTTTGCACTGAATTTAACAATGACTTGCCTCCTAAAAGGTGCAAAAGACCCCCTTTGGAACATCCGAATGCAACCAAAAAGGGACGTGCACTGCTAGACCCCATTAGGAGTCTACATACCAAATTTCAACTTTCTAGGACATACCGTTCTTTAGTTATGCGACATGCATACGCACATGCGAACATACACACGTACATACAGAGGTCAAGAGAAAATTCGTTGTAATTAACTCGGGAATCGTCAAAATGGATATTTCCCGTGACTATACGTTCTTAGGCATATATCCACGTGTGGTCGAGTCGGAAAAAAACTCAACATTCATTCGGGGGTGAGCAAAATGGAAATGAAGGCCGATTTTTCAGTGAAATTTTTTCATGAATTCAATACTTCCTATTTTGTAAAAGGAAGTAATAAATATTCGGTACTAAAAAAAAGACAATTAATAGCACCATTAAATCATCATGTTTTCTTTTCAGTTTTCTATATCACAGTAAACGTATTAAAAATCAAACAAATTAGCCATACCATAGCATAAACAGATTTTTTATATGCGATTCAAATACCTAGAGTGCAATGAATGACTTAAAATCGGTTCCCGGATATTTTTTATATTATTTTACTCTAGAAAAAAAAACACATTGTTATCACGAAGCAATACGCATACATAGCCTTCTTTCATTTTAAGGAAGCAATAACACCTAATCATAACTAATCGCCTCATAATAACGGCCTACTTACAAGTTCATAACACAGAAATTTTACCAACAATGTTTGTAGAAAACTGCTAATTTCATGCCAACGGCAAGAGCATAATACTTGTGGCGAAAATTTTTTGACCACTCATTAAATCCATATAATTTAATAAACACACTTGCGGGCTTACTTATTGGCTGCTAATCATTGCATCGTTCAAAATTACTTTTAGCAGAGGGAAATCATTCGCTGACTCGGCTGTGCCACCGTTTGAAGTACATTCATTACGGCCTTTGTGCTCACTGTGTCAATAAAATTTGTTTTCACCTTGAAAAAATTTTCTTTCACATTGAATCACCATGATTTTTTGATTCGCAGTGCTTCAATACGGAATATATTAAGTCTTGTTGCTTAACCCATTACCCACTGGTGTTGCGTTGACGCAACGGTTATAATAAATATCCATAGAAACTAAACTAGAAATCTAATTTTTTTATCGATTGCTAATTTAAATTTAAGAATGTTAGTAGAAATATGTTAAATAAAAACATTGCTTTAAATTTCTTTTTTTATGTATGATAAAAATTGTTTCTCTCACATGGTTTTTTTTTTTGACTAAATTTGTGATCCAGTTTTCTGTCAGAAAAAATAAAAATAAAAAAAACGTTTTGGTTTAGATATGAAATGCTTTTAGTCAAGGTCACTTTTTATCAGATTATTCCTCAAAGAAACTGCTTCTGCTGGGGAAGAGGGGGAAGTAAAAACTGGCGTTGCGTTGACGCAACGTCTGCGAAAAAAGGGTGGACTGACTGTCTGTCTCAATTCCTTTAGGGTAGAACTATATTTCATTTTTATTGTGCGCATTTTGACTGTGGAAGCTTTTTTTTCGTCTCTGCCTTTCCAAATGCCCAGAACAAGATATCTAACTTTGAAAGAAGCATTGGAACAGATTTTCGAACAAAACTCAGATGATGATGATAATGATCATGAAGAAACAGATATTGTTGTTGTACCACCAGAAATTACAGAAGCTAGTGATGAAGAAGAAGGCAATGACAACATTTTAAATAATGATAATGAAGTTTTACCGGGCGATACTGCAGGCGAAGTTGAAGTCCACGTAAAAAAAAAGTTCACTTGTTCCAAATCCCGTTGTAAAAAAACTAAAAAACGAAAAGCAGAAGATTGGCAATGGACAAAACAGGAACCAATTGATAGGTATCAACCAAAAAATGAAGAACAGGTCCCCATTCAAGTTGTAAGACACTCTAGAAGGTAAGGCTAGGGTTGATATTTTTAATCTTTTTTTTTGATTCCGATGTTTTATCGCATCTTGTAGAACAAACAAATTTGTATGCCCAACAAAAAACGATGGAATGACAACGCTGTTGTGACTATGGGTTCAACCTATGGAAAATTGAGCCTGTCAAAAACGTTTCTCGCTATTCCAGAAACCAGAGGAAGAAGATTTCTGTTCCTCAACCTCGTATAATTGAGCAATACAACATGAAAATGGGGGGTGTTGATTTGTGTGACAATTTAGTTTCAAATTACATAATTCGAGTCCGAGGGAAAAAATTGTGGTGGCCAATATTCTCCAATTATATTGATGTTGCATTAACCAATGCTTGGAAACTTTCAAGACTATGGAAAGAAGAAAATAGAAAGTCACTATTGGATTTTAGGCGAGAGGTTGCACTTCATCTTTTACAGACCCCTTATGATAGTAACATGAAAAAGAAAAGTCCAGCTACAGGACGGCCAAGAAAATTCAGCTTACTAATGCCTGTATCTGGGGGACATTTTATCGTAAGGTCGACAGACAATAAAAAACTACGCTGCAAGAATTGCCACAGCCAAACTATTTGTCGCTGCAATGTGTGTAAGGTTGCACTTCATCACGATTGCAGCGAGGCTTTTCATGTGTAACTATAAAAATTCGAGGTTTCCTCAAAATTTAAATTTTCTAAAATGCATTTATGTGCTTATTTTATATAAATTTCAGTTTCTTCTAAAGTGCTCGGCATGGTTAAGAACCATAACTAAGATTATAAAAATTTCCTGTGTATTAAAAGCATTGAAACTGCTGAAGAATTTCTGATAAAACAACTTAGCATTAATACTCCTTTTCCGCTGATGTTGCGTCAACGCAACACCCTATATTTGTAAAAGTAAGTGCATTTTTGTTCTTTTTAAAGCATATTACTATTATATAGGTTCAGAATGATAACTTTTATGATTTTTATCCAAAAAAAAAAATAACGATTTCGAGTTTCGGCGGTTAATGGGTTAAGTGCGAACCGTAACAAATTGCACGAGATGCACCCTTTAAACATCATAGTCAGAAAAAATTTAAAATAAAATTCTTTCAAAATTTATTTTTATTTCCAAGCACAATACCTAATTTTGACATGAATAAATTTTCACCGAAGTCTTTCCTTAAACGAAAACATGAAATGATGCCGGGCTGGTTTTTTTCCATAGATGTGAAAATCTAGAGTTTCATTTCACCTTCAATCACTCCAACAAACAAGCAAAACTTGAAAATTTTCCACTCACTGGGTTGAAATGGGAATATTTAATTTCCGGGCTTTGGCGCCTGTTTTAAAGAGATAAGCTCAGCGCATTCCGAAATCGCCTTATTTAAACTTTGCCCCAGGTGACAAGGGGGCTTTACGCGTCGAACTGTGAAGTTGCCCTCGCCTCCCCGTGAATAGAAGGGCAACAGAACTCCGAGTTTTTGAGATCGTCAGTATCGTCATGGGGCCGGGGGTATCCGTGAAGGCAGGTGCGCATCGATTTTCGACTTCGGACAAAAGAGAGGGAAGAAAAGTCTATCGTCTTTTTCGTATCATGTCCGACAGAATAAAATGTTCTTTTTTACGGGTTTCAGGCGGAAATTGAAGTACAAAAGAATTCAAAGATCCGTGATCTCTGTGAAGGCAACAAAAACGATATTTTGCATATAATTCAGTATTTTTGTGTTGGGACTTTTTTTTTATTCGCGATTATTTAACTCAGAACATATTTTGCCGATAGCCTTCTTATTTGTAAACATTGTAGTTGGATAAAAGTAGTTTATTAAAGAAATATTTTTTTGATAATGCATCTAAATATTATAAATACGAATTCTCTACAAAGATAAAACTAAGGTTTAACATTAGTAATCTACATTTTTTGTATCGGTTAAAATGACACTAAACTGAAAACAGATTTTTGTCACTGTCGTTGCTACAAAAACGTATAGTTCAGATTATTAGTAGTATAGTTCAGGCAATTTCTATAAATTTCCAGATTGAACCAATTTTATGTGTTATCTAGAATGTGCCTTATGAACGTAATAAGGATTAGTGTATATCGAGAAAACCTTTTTTTTTTTTTTTTTTTCGAAATTCAATTTGCCAAGTTGATAAAAAGTTGCCCTTACCAACCCACATCTTACATAAAAAAATTTATTCGAATCAAAAAATATTTAGATGTCCCGCAAAAGACCTAAAAACTATAATTTTCTTCAAAAAATCAATTAAAGTGTTAATTTTATTACTAAAATTATTATTAAACAATTTTATTTTTCATTTTTTTCTGGAAACCATTAAAAAACAACTACATCACTTTTGCACAAAACCAATAAAAAGCATTTATTTATATCCATGTTAAAAAATTGTTGATATAAGTTACTTTTAAGACAAAGTATCAGTGCTTACTCATTAATTAATATTTAGACACGCAACGGTCTAAAGAACTACATGAATCATCCACGTGACGAACGTAACTTCAGAGCTACGCTCTTCAATGTTACGTTCGTCACACGTCATGCTTTGAAGAAATATTCATTTCTATTACATTATAAGAAATATGAGTATTATTCTGCATGACAAATAACGTTAAGAAATTAAAATAGCGCATTGCATTGTTTTTACAATAATATCTACCTAAGTTTTAGAGAAATTGAGAACTGAAACATGTTGCTAATTCAAGGTTGCAAAAATGTTACGTTCGTCACACTATAGTAATTTAGTTTCAAAAACCAATTGATGTGATTTATACTGTGTTTTATTGCATGAATATTACACATAAGTTTTATTCTTTCGCAAAATTCCACGAAACCACAAGTAAATGATTATTAGACGTTTTAAGCTCATGATATGCAACAAACCAGACTATCTGAATATTACGTTTGTCACTATGGAATGACCCTACATCAGAAATTAATTCAAAAGATAATTTTATGAACAGTTATGGTTATATTGTATATCAAAAAGAAACTCTCAGTTACATGAACCTGTCTTCATGCAGTGTTTAAACAACTTTTTTTTTTACATTATGTATAAACCGGTACATTGCGATATAGAATAAGCGATGCATCAATACAAATTTAAAAAACTAAGAAAAAGTTCGATGTTTAACAGCTGCATTGCCAGAATAAAAGGTTATATTTTTCATTATTCTGCTCAAATATCTAAGTAAAATGCGAATTATTTTTATTCACAAATGATATTCGATTTCAATTAAGAAAGCAAATGTGGTTTAATTAATGATGGCGAGTGTTTGCATCTTATACTGTTTCGTTTAAAGTGCAAATTAAAAGAGAGCGAACAGACAAGGTTTAAAAAAAAAAGATATAAATTAATTACTTGTCTGGTCCACGCGGTTTTCCTATGTTCAGAGTTTTCATGTACGACAGCTGGATATGACTTTTTAACTATCATGGGAAGTTTAACTTTGGAATCAATTTCATTTTATTACACGCGGTTTTGTTTCGGGGAAGTATGAATCTTGGTTCAATTATTTGATCAAATGTGGGCTGCGTAAAAATGTTGATGATATGATCGAAGTTTTAAAAAAAATGCTGAAAGTTAAACAGTTTTCAGTTTCTATTTGTACTTTACTGTTGTGCAAATGATTAATAATGCGTACGAATGGCATGGCTTGGATTTAAAATTTTGAAAAAGAGAAATCTGACAGTTTTAAGATTGTTTTAGTTCATGGGTGAATATTTTAAAGTATTACTGAAATTTTGTGCTGCAAAAAAGAAGTGTTTTTTAAATTAAAATCGTATTTCCAGAGAATGTTAAGATAAAGAACATTTTTTAATTTCTTTTTACAATTTTTTTATAAATACACAGTTTTAGTAAACGAAACGTAATGTAATCTACCAGATACTTTTTTGGGCGAAACGCTCATTAAACATATCGCAATGTCTAATGTCAAGAAACTTTCGAGAGTATACTGTGGGTGTACGTTTACACTGCTTGGTAAATAAACTTGACACAGAGATATTTGAAGCAAACTTTCAGTATTTTTCTTCCAAATAACACCTATAAAACTCTGTATTCGCTGAATGAAAATATATGTGTCTCTACTCGCAAAACTTGTCAACTAACTGCGCATGTAAAATTCATTTAATCTTTTTGACTTTTAAATATTGAGTCATTCATTTTAATATTAAACTTTAACATAAATTGGAGTAATCGTTTAAAGTCATGCGTTTAAATATTCCTACAAAGAAAAAACTAATCATAACAATGCAAAATAATAAAACAAGTACGTAAAAATGCATATATTTCAAGTTCAAAACAGTAGCAGATAAAAGAAGATAGCAATCAACTTCACGTAATGTAAAAACTTTCGCCGCACTTTCGGCAAAATAATCAAATGCTTTCCTTTTTCGAAGCATCCTAATGCATAGCACCCAGCAACTTGCAGAGATATAAATGAGCAGAACTTTCTGATGAGCCGATTTTTACTTCGATTTTGCCACCCGAAATATATTAAATCACCCAATCTATTCACTTCATTTCGAGGAAACAAACTCTTATCAGCCAATAGCATTTCAAGCTGTATATAAAGAAAACTCATTCTTCTGCTATGGATGGATTTTTTTTCTTTCAACACTTTCCAAAAAAGATTCTTTACTCTAACCCGAATTGAGTCATTTTATGACGCCCATAAAAAGGTCGATGAGGTTTTTTTCTATTTGCAGAGCTCCTTGAAGTAACCTTGATCTTGTTTTAAATTTTTTACGATATTTTCTTTTTCTGATGCTGATAAGGAATTCCTTTCGAGTGAAAGTTAGGTTGGAAGAAATTGTTTACTCGCAAACGACTTTCACGAAGATTAATTCAAAAAATAAATCAAAATACCTATAAATGAGATCAATGTATCTAAGAATGTCTGACTGCAAAAAGGCAACATATCCTTATTTAAAAAATAAAATAATTTTAGGAATTAATGGAAATTTACCCACATAATATTTAGGTTACAGTATTTTAATATTATAATCAGCAAAAAAAGGTTCTGAACTTTTTTTTTTTTTTTTTTTGCCAGGGTGTATATAAGTTGTTGTCTACTTATTTTCTACAGGGAAACTACAATAAAAAATAATAAAAATATGAAAGAAGCCTTAGTGTCTTTAAAACGTATTAGAAGGCAAAAAAAAAGTATGAGAATCAAAATATGTTAAATGAAATTTCAAGATGAGGGTAGCCGCCCCCTCCTTCCTTCTCAACGATGTTTACGAAATACTGACTTGAAAACCTTTGAGGGCATACATCTTAGAGCGGACGAGTACTGGAGAAGATAAACTTATGAAATACATGTAAACTTCTCTTAATATAATAGAATTCAGTAAAGGTCGTCCGAATTTTAATATGACGTTCGTAACTATAGAATATAAAAGCAACAGTCGGTTCGACAGTAGTACAGACTTATTATGAATTAGCCACTCGTTTTCGAAACGCCATGCATACAAAAGTGTTGAACGTAAAGCGATGATAAATATATAAAAATAATTAGAAAAAAAAAACTCGGTTGCGTAAAAACCAACAAAACTAAAAAGAAAAAAAATATAAGTACAGCACTTTAGAATGTTATTAAGTACTACTAAATAACTACTGCATTGAAATAGTTTTATAATTGATACAGGCATAAGACAAATCATAAATTCAAAATTAAAATAGAAGGATCAGCAGATTCTGCTTTTGAATTTATGATTTATCTTGTGTGTGTATCGATTAAAAAACTATTTCAATGCAGTAGTTATTCAGTAGTACTTAATAACATTCTAAAGTGCTGTACTTATATTTTTTTTTTATTTTTACGCAGTCGAGGTTTTTGTTTTTATTTATTTATTTTTTTCATTTAATTCTCATTGTTGTACGTGCAATACTTTTAGATATATAGCGTTATTAAAAACAAATGAATCACTTTTAGTTATCTTGTATATTGGAATAAAAAAATCTAAATCACCATTATCAAGAACAAGATCAAAAATTTGCTATCTACATTCGATGCATCCCATCATTACTTTAGACGAAATGTGGAGTCCGATATCCTGAGGAAAGATGTACCTCTCAATGTTCTTAAATTCCAACAAAGTAGGGGGAAAGTTAAGATTTATAGGAATCGAAAGAAAATTTGAAGCAAAAATTCGGTTAATGGACGCTCGGGATAATTTCCAACATTCTTTCATTGCTTCGTTAATATTTCTTTAAATCTTGCTAGAGTAAAGGATCAATTTTTCTTCAGAGCTTTTCAAAATGATTTGTATATTGTCATTTGAAGTAAGAAGTAAAACTATTCTAACAAAACTACACTTGTACTTAGAATTAAAATTTTAGATTTTATTAGAGTAGATTTTAAATACCGAAAGTTTTTTTTGAGCAATCACGATTGCTCATTGCTTTTATTTGACTGTTTTTGGCGTGCTATCATTTTTCCCACCGGCGCGGCGCCACCCTCTGCCAGCACCACCCGTCACGTCGGCCGGCCTCACGATGCTGCTCCTCTAGCGAAAACCGTCTATAAGAACCTGCATCCATATCCTACACATACACGCACCAACACACACGCACACACAAACACATACACCACCATACACACACACATACCCCTACACACATACACTAACACATACACACACAAACACATACACACACGCATGCATACAGACACCTACACATACACACAAATACACACAACTACCCACACACTCATGACTGCACACAGACAAAAACACACATGCCTACACACAGACACATACCGCCCCCCCCCCCCCACACAAATACAAACACACACTCGTGATTGCGAAAAACATAATTTGAATTCAAGATGACAAAATTCAAATTAATTTTTTTTTCATCTCTGTTACGCAAACAAACTAGACGTTTGTGAATTATGGTATATTCTAACACAAAATCTCAAACAATCTACTCAGCAATAAATGAACAGAAATTTTTAATAAACTCATTTTCACTGTTGCCACCTGAAATATATTAAATCACCCACCCCATGTGCTTCACGCCGAGGAAATGAATTCTTATCAGTCAATAGTATTTTAAGGTATACATAAAGAAAACTCATTCCTCTAGTATGAATGGATTCTTTTTTCTCAAAAGTTCCCAAAAATGGCACTTCCATTCTAACTCGAATTGGGGCATTTTATGAGCTCCATGAAGAGGTCGATGAAGCTTTTCTTATTTGCAGAACTCTCCGATGCAACCTTGATCTTATTTTTACACTTTTCGAGAACATTTTTTCCCCTGATTCCGATAAGGAATACTCTTTTAAAAGAAAGTGAAAGAAATCGTTTATTTTTAAACGACTTCCATCAAGAAAAAATGTATCGGTTCACAGAGAAATACAGATGAGTGATAAAACTGGTTGCCATTTTCGACAGTCTAATTACCAAATTTTTTAAAAATTGTTATGAAATATATTGACAAAAGATATTTTTCGCATAACTTTCAAGCAAAGCCTTTCTGATGATCATCGTTATTTTCATTCGTTAAATAATTTCAAAAATGATGAAATCCATGTGTGATGATTTTATCGACATTATATGAGATATATATTGTACAAATACGAATAAATTACAACTTTTTTCAGAAGAAAATATTACAACAATAAGGAAATACTACAACGTATGTTTCCGCATATTCGCCGATAGGGGTGTGCTGGTTACAAGGAACATCTTTTTCACTGAAGAAAAAGTGAGCATATGGATGAGAAAACATCGGACAAATTATAAACATGCGCTATCCAAGAAATGTATTTCCACAAAATTATTTCTTAACCTACTATGTTGGGACATTTTTTTAATTTAAATTACTAATCTATATCGAACAACAGGAAATTTAATTCTCAAACTTCATCTGAATACAAAGTAATATTCATTATTATTTTGTAGGGTATTGAATAATAAATAAAACTCATTCTTCTAAAAATATATAATGGAGCAAAAACCAATTTTCTGCAACTTTATGACCAAGATTTTAATTTAAACTAAGTTAATTAGAGCATCGGTTTATAATGAAGTCTTCAGCATTTATTTTTTTTTCAGGAGCTAAAAATTATTCTTAAGAGAAACTAGTTTCTTGGCTTGAAGCACTTTAATAACAGTCATTGTTTGGAGAGTAGCTGTTTTTTTTCCTCTGAAAGGGTATTGTTTAGATTTCAGTAATTTTATTTTTCTTTTCTTTTGTAAAGCTTTTCTTTTCCACGGAGGCTAAGAACGTGCACTTTTCAAGTAAAAATATTCAATCAAATCGGAGTTAACTGATATGATTGGCAAATGTATTTTAAATGTTTCTAGTTAATAAAAAAATAATTTTTGTTGCTTGTATTATATAATTATTTTTTATTTCATAACCAAAATTGCAGTTCGAATGAATTTGTAAAATCCTCTTTCAACTAAATTTAATACTTATTTTTGAAACGCGTTTATCATTCATCTATAATAAAATACAGATAATCGCACCAAAAAGGAAAACAACAAATCATGCATAATAGAGCAATAAAGATAAGTGATGTTAAGAACTGAATAACTACTTCAAATCGTAAAAAGTAACACACCGGAAAATAAACATTTTTTTCTCTGAATAGCCGCATACAAGTGTTTAAGTGTTTCAATTAATCTCTTTTCAGTGCAAAAAAATTGTAAAAGTAATCACTTTTTCACCTTTTTAAGTTGTCCTATTTTCTTTTACTTAATGATATTATTTGATCACTAGTTTATTTTCACTACCTACCGTGCATTCAATTTTAACATAAAGTAAAGAAATGTATGCATTTGCTTAAGTATTTTTACTATAGTTAACACAGAGCAAGTTTTAACTTATTGACTCTTTAGATAATAAGTAAACGTCGATGATATCATTACACAATTGAAAATAATAAAGTCATAAATTAAAACCTTTTAGTTGCTAGGAATCGGATGTTATTGAAGTTTTAAAAAATATTTTTTCGATGCATTAATATTTTGTCATCGTAAGAAATTTCGAAAGTTGAATGTTACTTGTTACTAAAATACTAATTAAGATTCATTAGTAAATAACATCTTGGAGTTTTTCAAAATCAGTTATAGCTTGGCTATTATTAATATGCGTAAATAAATCCCTGAACATTTCAATGTTCGTTTTAGGAACTTTATAAGATCAATATTATTCTAAGAAACTAAAAGAACCGCAATGTGACATGTCTTAAAAAGCTAAGTTTTCTTTATTTTTTTTATTTATTTATTTTTTTTTACAAATCTGATCTTTAATTGCGTTACTTTTTATTAGTAGTTTGATACTGAAATATCTCCCAATCTTTTAATCCGTGTGATTTGTGTAGTAAGTTAGACAATTAGAAATACTACTCGATCACAAATATTGATCTTCCAAGATCATCCAAATCAAGACGAGCAATTATCATCCTTGAATTTTTAATGTGCAATTGATTTTATGTCGATAATATGTAAATACTTATGCATGATTAAACATCAAAGCACCTTCATGAGTATCATTTTCGTACGTCATGTAAAAAAATCCTTGAAGATTAATGTAAAAAATTCGTAAGGTTTGTAGTAGTAATTTACACAAATATTTTTCACCAATGAAATTGTTTCTGAAAACTGCATAAATTCTCGATATTTAGTGGAACTAACACATGTAAAAAGTTCTAAAAAACACTGTAATAACATTGCTTTATACCGAGACAAATTTTAGATCATTTATTCAACGATATATTCAGGTTTAAGCATGCTACGTTAATTATTAATATAATACAAAAATCATTTATTTTTAGAAAATTTACAATATTATCATTATTTTATTAATATGCATTATTCATTGCCTTCATCCCCCCACCCCTTTTTTTTAAATCCAGCTGCAGAAGTTTTTTTTTTTTTTTTTTTTTTTTTTTTTAATATGCTCTGCTCTTACGTTAATTCTTCAAAAATCCGGTTGGTAATGATATTTTCGTCTTTCTAAAATACTTTGCTTTTTGCTATGTATTCTACTTTTACTTGTTGCTTTTTTTTTTTTTTTTTTTTTTACAGCATCTCATTAATAGACTGTTCAGCGGCACAAGTTTCGCCGACATTTCATTTCCACCCCCCGGTTTTTCAGTTTGAATGATACCTTTTGATTACCTAAAGGGGGGGGGGGGGGAATTTGAAATGTCGGCGAGACAGGGGATAAACTGGCAAAATGCTTCTGAAGGATTTTAGAGTCCTAAACAAAAATTTGTATTTTTTAATAAATATTTTCAATAATCAAGTATTTCATTTTGCTAACTCAACATAATGATTGAACAAGCATACTTTTTCACACATAGTAATAAAAATTCGCGTGTAACAGTACAGTATTTTCGTTGCAATATGCAAATAAGGACGTTCCATAAGGTTTTTTTTTAGTGAAACCATTTTCCACGAATTCCAGTCAAACCCGATTGATCCAACAGAAAATAGCTTTGATTAGAATCCAAATGTTTCAAAGACAAATTCCAGTTTTCCCATACAACCGTTCAAATACTTGCTGTACACAAATGTTATAAATTACCTTTACATAACTTTATACGCACTGTTGTTTAAAAAACATATTGTTAATGTATAAGATATTTCATTGATGTCTGCAAAAACAAATGATGAGCCAAACTGGATTCCTTTTATTTATATTTAGTAGGATTTTGTTGAAATTAAAGTGAACGTATTTATACTTCCACTAAACAAGAAGTAAATTCTTATTTATTTCAACAGGAAGAAAAAATGTATAAACCGCGTAAAAAATATCCATCGTAAAGAGGTCATGATGCTTATTTTAAAAAATACGTGTTGAAGTTGTTACGAATCTGAAATGAATTTTTAACAAATGCGTTAAGGTCACTGTTCAATAAATGACTACGATTTTCAAAAGAAACCAAACTTAGAAAGAATTAAAGCTTTCAAAGTGTTTGCATTCTGTATTTACTGATTATATTACTTCAGTAGCAATGTCAAACAGTGCGGAAATTGCAAAGCACTAATCAAATATCATGTATTTTTTTACCATTTTGTAACTTTCGATAATGTACAATTTCATTTTTATACAAACTGTTAAAATAATAAAACGATTTAAAGCGCAAATTGAAAAGAAGAAAAAACTAGTACTTACCATTTTGCTACCAAGAAAAAACGTATTGAAGTGACCAAAATATTAACAGCACTTAATCCCGTTCACGATATTGTTTGTTTTTCTAGTAGTTGTTCAGGTAAAAGTTCATGAGGAAAATAAACTCGCACACCCACACTTTTGTCATGATGTCTTGAGTTGCACGCTCACTTACATGTCAGATATTTTATTTCATACAGTGCACAACACACAAAGACAACACAAGAAAGATTTCACAGCACATGAAAGGAAACTACGTCTGGAACAAGGCAGATGCAGTTCACTACTTGACTTTTCTCTTGTTGCCACTCAAAACAAGGAAATTAGTGAAGTGCTGGAAACGTTTATTTTTTATGTTTATTAATATATAATTACTCTTTTTCCAATTCAAGAAAAGCGTGAGCTTCCGGATGTAAAGTAATATTTTTAGCTTTTCCGTAAGTCTTTACACCCAAAAGCTAACAATATTGTAACGGATTCGGTGCGACTTCCACTTTCTTGAAATGAAGACACAGTTCTTGATAAAAACACAGGAAATTTATTTACACTATGTACAGGAAAGATCGTCAAGAACTGCTAAATTATTCATCAGCAATTAAGCAATTATCACACAACACCGTAAACTCAACGTTTACACACGTATTTACTTCCAAATACGAAAACAACACAGCGAAATGCCGCGCAATAAACAGAGGAAATACGCTCTCAGTTCGAAATCTCAATCGAAACTCACTCTTTATCCAGCGTAACCGTTTATATACACACCGCAAAGAGAGCTCTCAAAGATTCCAGAAAATGCTACAACGTTCTACAACTACACTTTCATTGATAAAATCAGTGAATGAAATAAGAAAAAAAGAATAGGGGGTTGTATACTTTAGCCATATGTTAAGGGGTTGTATATTCATTACGGGAAACTATTTACAGGTTACGTTACTACAATAATTACTATTTACAGAATTTGTAACAATATTTTTGTAAAAAGTTCTTTCCTTTAAACCTCGAAACACGTGTCTGAAATTTAGTTTCTTATCTGTACTTGATCGACGTTGTATTTTCTTTCGTTATTTTGAGGCACTGAGATATTTAAATATTGCGCATTCGTTCTGATAAAAACGAAACTGCAGTCTCTGGATGTGATTGCCGCGCTGTCTGGTATTATTGTGTACTTTCTTAATATTATTATTATTTTAGCTCTGGTAAGTCATAAGCTAGCACCATGCTGAAATTAAAATTGTTAATCAGTTCTACTAAATATTGTTCTGCAATAATTCTTTTATGAGTTTCGTAGTTCTTTTATTGATAAATTTAGGTGAGTAATAACAAACTGTCATGTGATGTCACATAATTCTTATACCACGCAGTTAGTAATGAACTTGATTCACATGCCCGTGTCATTAAAGAAAAAAAACGTACTAAGTTCAGAAAATGAAGCACCAACTCAAAAATTTTTGATTACTCCTGATTGCTCTAAATATTCTAGCAATAATAAAAGTTTTTATTTCAGACTAACGGTACCCGCACAGCTTTGCCCGTAGCAGAAAAATTAAAAGGTCATTTGGTTCGCCTGTATATTTACAAATAATGAATGATGAATTTCTCGCCGTTTTGCTATGTTCATTTGCTCGCCCACGTTATGGTAATTTGTTCTACAAATTGGAATGGGAAAAGAAAAAAATCGAATATTCGAAAAATCGCTTCGAGGTGCACACTCCTATGCAACGAGCTAATTCTGTGTAAATTTCATGAAAATCGGCGAAACGGTCTAGGTGCCATGCGAGTCACAGACATCCAGAAATCCAGACTTTGATCTTTATTATTAGTAACTAGTGGTACCCACACGGCTTTGCCCGTAATAGAAAATTAAAAAGTCTTTTAGTTCGCCTGTATATTTACAAATAATGTATGGTGAATTTTCTCGCCAATTGGCTTGTACCCATGTTACGGTTCCACGTTATGATAATTTCGTAATTTACTCGTCCATCTTATGATATTTTTGTTCTTAAAATTGGTTTGGAAAAAGAACAATATCGAATTTTCAAAAAATCGCTTCGAGGTGCACACCCCCATGCTACATACTAACTTTGTGCCAAATTTCATGAAAATCGGCCGAACGGTCTAGACGCTATGCGCGTCACAGAGATCCTACAGACATCCCACAGACATCCAGACATCCTCCGGACAGAGAGACTTTCAGCTTTATAATTAGTAAAGAAAGATAAAGAAGATTATTCTTTGGGAGGGGGGAGGAAGGTAAACTGACAAAATAAGAGTAATATTTGTTTCCTTTATTAGGATATCAGTAACTGAAGTTTTTCTTGTAAAATACCCAATGTTACAAGCCATAGAACTGTCATACATTAACACTTGTACAATATAAAATAGTTTTTCTTTTTAAATATTTCTTTCGTGTTAATGGTTTAGAAGTTGAATTCCAACTACGAGATAACTCGTAGATTGCGTTCTTTTCAAGGACGTCAACTAGGAACTATCTCGTAATTGTGTCCTTGCCATCTTTGTGTCGCTATGATTAAACTGAGAATATATCAGTGCTAATATCGATAGATGGCTTCAGGGAAAAAACAAAAAATCAATGCTGGCTTGCAAAAACAGAAAATTCGTTAAAAATCAAACAAAACATAAAATTATAAAAATTAATTCAAATTCAAGAAATAAAATAATATTTTGTTATTCGTGGGACTTCTTAAAAACAATCTTCCGCACAATAGGCTGGTTTCTCATTACAGGCCGGACAGACAGAACGCGTTTCTCGCCGTTTTACTTGCTTGGGTACATATACGACATGACTTTGTAGGACACCTTTTTTTTTGAGCAATCACGATTGCTTATTGCTTTCATTTGACCGTCCTTGGCGTTTGGTTCCTTTTTCAGCTTGGACCAGGGACACCAGCACCACCGCCCACCGGCCTCTGCAGGCGGCGCGGCGCGGCGCGGCTGCTCCGCTCCGGAGCTATTATACGCTTCTCCTGGTCGGAGGCGTCCATGTCCTACACACATGCGCGCTCATACACACACACACACTCTCATACACACAAGCCTTTCCACACATACACACACGCCTACGTGCATACACACAGGTCTACGCACACATACAAGCCTACACATGCACGCACGCGTGCCTACATATACACACACACACATACACACGCTCATACACATAAGCCTTTACACACATACACACGCTCATACACATAAGCCTTTACACACATACACACATGCCTGCACGCATACACACAACTATACACACCTAACCGCCTAGGAGGAGGGGTAGGCTTGGGGGACAGGAGCTGTTTCTAGAAACAATAGCCCCCAATGAGTAGGGCCCTGTCGCAACTCGTGATAGCAAAAAACATAATTTGAATTCAAAATTTCAGAATTCAAATTAATTTTGATTTTTGGGGGGGGGGGGGGTAGGAGGGTACCATTTTTTATGCTTTTTGTTGATAACTATGCACTAGAATTAGAGTTGTTAATAATCTAATGTGATTAAACCAAATTACCAAATTGTCATTTTAGGCCGGATTTCTGAAAATTGCCGTGGCGGTCATCGTGTTGAACTGTCCTTAAACTTAGCCTTTTTATTTTCTTGTGTCAAAGAGACAAGACCAAAAGGACGTCCCTTTAAAATATCGTTATTAGTTCTTTTCTAGTACTCATTCCCCTAAAGAATTAAGC